>NC_042998.1:84258515-84558515 GCF_006345805.1 Octopus sinensis
GACCTTATATTGGGGAGACAACTATAGCTAACTTTAACAGTGTTTCTGTTGAAGATCTTTTAGTATTTGTGTGAATGAGGGAAGCGGTTGTCTATTAGTTTTAAGAATTTCCTAGATATGTTACTAACTGCATTCATGCTATAAGGTGGCTTGACCCATAAGATTTTCCTCTATTTCTTCTTGTTCTATTTGTATTTGGTTCAATGTAGTCTTTGCTATTCTTGAAGTTGGATCTTTCTAATGCAGCATTATAATATGGGGCAGATTTTTCAAAAGTGTCTTTGTTGACGGATAAATTGGAGACCCACCTGCTAATGTTGTTAACTATTTGTTTAATTACTGCTGGTGGGTAGTTGGAACTTATGTTTATGTACGAGGCTTCCTCATTTTCTTTGTGGTAGGGTTTTAATTTTCCTGTATTAAGATTCATGTTCATGTTAATGTTTAGGAAGTTGACTTCTTTAAGATTTATATTAATTGTGGTTCTTAGGCCTAGTTGGCTAAATATTTTGCATAATTTTTTCCTTATTCTATCCATATCATGTCCATTTTTATTGTGTACTACTCCCAGGCCATTGTACCCGTACAAACCTATGTTAGCTTCTTTTACTTCTTTTTTAAGGACATCTAGGATAAAGGCCCATAAGGTTAGCTATCTCTGCACTATTATAGCTCCCCATTGCTACATCAAACAACTCGTCTCCATTCTTTTTTACCCAGTAGGAATTATCATGTCTATATCAGTATTTGTTATAGTGACGTATGTTTTACTAAATTCAAATGTCTACTGAAGCAAACTTTTGGAGATCGAGGGGTAGAAATCTATGATGGCGAATCGTATGAATTTGCATTTGAGCTTATCTATTTTCTTAAACCATTCAATAGTTGCACTACTGTATATCCATTGGGTAAGATTTGTGTGTACCCTGATATGTCGTATAATGTTATCTAATATAGATTTACTAATAATTCCTATTTCTCTTTTTATGGGATTTATTAGTTTACAGCTAGGATTTTGCATAAAATTGTTTTTATGGTCTTTCAGAGTTATAAAAGCATTTTGTAGGATAAGCTTTACTTTGACTTTTATTTTAAACTTTGCAGCTAGATTTTTTGCTTCTATATTAATGAAATTATATGTGGTGGGGTTTGTTTTCTTGTATGTTTTAGTTATGTTGTCGGTTAGTAATTTGTGGTGTGTTTGGTTGTTTACTTTGTAAATATTTTTTGTTTTATCTGCTTTAATAAACATGTTCATTGATGTTTTGAAAGGTTCGGTGTATGTCTCCAATGTGTGTTGAAACTTGTTTGAATTTTGGTTGAATTTTACATTTCTAACTAACTTTATAAGATCATCTTCAAATGTTTCTAGGTAATTATAAATGAGGGCAACATTACCAGGATAGCCCCTTCATAAACGTGAACTCATATAGCACACAAATGTCACACAAATAAGAAATAAGTTCCAATGACGTACAACCTCAATATGCAGGTACAAGAATACCATACTCAAAACAAAAACACACAAATAATGCAAAATAATTAAGAAATTTACAGAAAAGACAAATTCAAGGGAAACAAACTCAAAAAATGACTTCTAGAGTAACATCCATTGATACATTGCTTCATTTACACTAATTTAAAAGAAATCCCATGAACGAAATGAGGCTGCTTTCCAAAATGGAGCCAAACACCTTTCTCCAGGTGATTGACTTGAAAACTTTTTAAGATACTAGGATATTTTCCTACTCTTCTTGACATGAAACCAATGGTAGCCTTAATTGGCAAATAAGGAATATATATATATAGTATATATATATATATATAATATATATATATATATATGCAGTTAGTTGGTTACCCTGCCAGTGCTGGTGCCACATTAAAAGCATCCAGTCCACACTGTAACATGGTTGGCATTTGGAAGGGCATCCAGCTCTAAAAATCATGCCAAAGCTAACTTCGTTGGTGCTTGTGCAACATAAAAAGCACTGATTCCACTCTGAGGAGTTGTTGGTATTAGGAAGGGCATCCAGCCAAAACATAGAGTAGTCTAGGGTAGCTTTTCTACCTGGCCAGCTCCTGACATCTATCTATACATAGATGGAAGATGGACATTAAACAACAATGATGATGATATATATATGATGGACTCTCCTGTCAAAGACAACATAGAATGTTCTATGTTTGCTGAATGACCTACACAAATAATTTATTTATAGTGATCAATTGTTTGTATTGTACATACTCCCTCCATCAAATCAACATTACCTGTGCAGGTGCACAAGTGTGCCATCCATCAGATGTTGAAATGATTACAGAATAGCATGAAATGAATGGTATTGTCCAGGTGTTGAAACCATACTGATATCTGTTTGGCAGCTGATGATGGGAATTTGTTATGCATATTTGTAAATTTGTGGTTTGGGGAGATTACTGACATTGATATTGGTTGGTTTTTTTTATAGATAATCTTATTAAGCTCAGATAGCACTCTAATATCGGTGTCTAATTTGGGAGAGGTTCTGTAGCATATATATATATATTCACACACACACACACACACACACATACACACAGAGGTGAGCACATATGTGCAAAACAAGATGGGGAAAATAGTGCTCGAATACCAAAGGTAGAGTAATATAATCTTTATTAAAGTTGAAAAATTATCACAGGACTGTTACTCAGTTTCACGTTCCCATTTATCGGACAGTTATAAAATGGGTCTCCATCTACCATATTCACTCACAAAGCTGTAGTGGAAGGCAGTCGCCCAAGGTGCCAGACAATGAGACTGAACACAAATCCACATGGTTGCAAAGCAAGATTCTTAACTACATGGCCACACCAGTGCCTTGACATATTTCATTAGGGACAGTCATGTGTCTGTTGTGGTTGTTAACTGGACACAGGTATGGCTGAGTGTCAAGTTTGATTCCTTTTTGTACCATAACAACCACAAGAAGAGTGGTTGTTATGTGAACTTTTTAATCTTTTACTTGTTTCAGTCATTAGACTGCAGCCATGCTAGGGTACCACCTTGAAGAATTATTAGTCAAACAAATCAACCCCAGTACTTACATTTGTAAGTGTAGAATTTATTCTATTGTTTTCTTTTGCTGAACCACTAAGTTATGGGGATGTAAATATCCCATCACTGGTTAAGTGGAAGTGAGGCACAAATACAGACTCAAAGAAATTCACACTCATACACACATACACACACACATATATATATGACATGCTTTTTTCAGTTTCCATCTATCAAAATCTATTCACAAGGCTTTAGTTGGTCCAAGGCTATAGCAAAAGACACTGCCCAAGGTGCCACATAGTGGGACTGAGCCCAGAACCATGTGGTTTGGGAGCAAACCTCTTACCTCACAGACACACCTGCATCTATGAATAGATATTTTTAAGAAAAAATATATTTATTTATTTATTTATTTATTTATGTATGTATGTCAGGTCACTTTCGAGTGCTACTGGTAACATGTAACCCAGTACAACCTGTTGCATAGTCAGGCCGTCGGCGACTAAACCGGCAACTCCACCAAGCTTGCTTGGTGAGGAGGGTGTTTATTGGACACCCTGCGGTATGAAAAACAAAACCCGTCAAAGGGCAGAGGAACTCTTGAGAGTCAACGGCCATCCAATAAATGTGTAATTTTTTTCTTCTTAAGGCTTAAGGCTGTATCATGCGCGGAGACATAGAAATAATCGGACTGAATACCCAATCGCGCGGTTAAACCATTGGGAGTGAAGAACTCCTAGCCTTTGTTAGGGCATCCTTCTAGGAGAAGGTAACTCAGGTAACTGGGATAACTCCAACATAAAACCTGCGGCTCAGTGGTTACGAATGATGTTGACTAGTTCTTCTTTTCGGATTATGGCTGCTGTTGCTTAGTGAGTGGGATTGACTCAGTGCACAGCCATTCCTCACTTTAAAAAAAATCTTCTTGCACAGGCATTGCATGATAACGACATTGTTCATGATTGTTAACATGTTAACAATCAGTTAAGCTTCGTGCAATGGCCATACTTAATAACGAGGGGGCAGCCATCATGTATGTATGTATGTATGTATGTATTATTTGTGCCTGTAATTGTTCCTCCACTGTCGATTGACAACTGATGTTGGTGTGTTTAATGTTTAGTAGTTCAGCAAAAAGAGGCCGATAGAATAAATACTAGACTTACAAAGGATAAGGGTCAATTTGTTAGACTAAAGGTGGTGCTCCAGCATGGCTGCAGTCAGGTGACTAAAACAAGTAAAAGAAAGAAAGAATGTCTGAAAATATAGTGAATGAATGAAATCCATTTTTTTTAAATTCACGTATTGCATTGTTATCAACTTTTTTTTTTTTACTAATTAACCATATTTTTTTAATTCTCTTTTTCCTGTCTTCTAGTAAGATCAGTCTTCATACAGATTGTTGTACTGTGCTTGCTGCCCAGAGACAACATTATCCAGTTGCTTTGCGAGCTTTAAACAAACACATAACGAGACAGGTAAAATATATTTTTATCGTTCTAGATATTATATCTATGTTTGGGGCAATAAAATATGTCATTGTAACCATCATCATCATCATTTTATCTACCCACTCTCCTGAAAATACTGGCTTTGTACCAAACTTTGAAACCATTATTATCATTATTACCTCCACCTTCGCTAAGTTTTCAGTTGTGTTTATTTGTTTGTTTGTCCATGGACAAGATATCTCAAGAATGGCTGGATGGATTTGGATGAAACTTCCAGGAATGTTTGGCCTCCTGACTGGCACAAACTGATTAGATTTTGGGATCAATCTAGTACTGGACAAGAATTCTGGATTGTTTTTCCTGTTTTTTTACTTAATTTTTGTGAACAGTCAGGTTCATTTCTAGTATTCTCATTTGTGAGAGCAGTTGAGTTTTTCAGATATTCTAATTTTAAAAATCATCTCTGGCTAATCGTTGAGAGGACATTGGTGTTGCCTTGGTTGAGGTTTGCGCTCTCTGAGTGCTCTTGTTATTATTATTATTCAGATAGCAAGCTGGCAGAATTGTTAGCACACCAGACAAAATGCTTAGCAGCATTTCATTCATCTTTATGTTCTGAGTTCAAATTCCGCCAAGATCAACTTTGCCTTTCGTCCTTTCAAGGTTTGTGAAAAGACTTATCCTCTCCCACCAAATTTCAGTCCTTGTGCCTACAGTAGAAAGGATTATTATCATTATTATTATTATTCAGGTGGTGAGCTGGCAGAATCATAAGCATGCTGGGCAAAATGCTCAGCAGTATTTTGTCCATCTTTATGTTCTGAGTTCAAATTCTGCTACGATCGACTTTACCTTTTTCCTTTCAGGGTCAATAAAATAAGTACCAATTCAGCACTGGGGTCAATGTAATCAACTTACTTGAAATTGCTGGATTGATGCCAAAATTTGAAACCATTATTTTTATTATTACTATTATTGTTATTATTGAGTGAGAGAACAGTGCATGCCATCAAAGTGACACTGGGGTAAAATATACAAAGCCCAGTATACCCATCATGACTACCCATCTGATAAGGGTACACCAGGCACATGCATCACAACCATATATGCACAATATGGTGATCTCATATCAAGATTAACAGTGCATGACCTTGCAGGTCATGCGCTGTTAGAATTTTCCAGTTAGAATTTTCTTCAGGTCAAGTAGCCCATCCCGCTCAAAAGGTCCCTGAATAATGAATATATTGTTATTATTATTATTATTATTTCTATATTTCTAGGATGTTGTTGTGAGAATCTGCTTTGCTCTCGGCAACTTGACTGCAAAAGATGATACAGCTCGTGTTCAATTATTTGAAGAAAAAAACTCTTTGGCAACAATATTGAATGTTCTTCAATATCATTTGGATAAATTTTCTACAGTAAGATTTTAAATTATACAATTTTTTCAAGTTACCTTTAATGCATAGATTCACATAAAGATGACTTGTAAACAAATAAGTTTTAAACTAATAAAGGGAAGCTTTTAATATTTTGACATTATTAATTATTCCTCCAAATAAGAAAGGAAATTTATTCTTGGTTTCTTTGTTCACAACAATAATTATCAGTATTGTGGGTGTCTAGTTCATAGGAAGACAGTCTATAACTGTAAATTTTTTGTGTGTAAACAACAAATATATCAATTTATGGAGAGATTATGTTTGCATCTATAAACCTCAAATTGGTTTTACCAATCTCAAGCTGATTTTACTTTTTCATACCACAATTCCAACAAAATTTAGCAGAGAAGACAAGATGCCTTTTAATTTGAATAATTGCAAGTTCGTATTTTTCTCTGCATCAGTTGTTTCCCCTAAACTTTATCTGCTTTGCTTATTTGTCAGCAGTGCAAGTAAAAGAAATAAAAATTGACTCCACAGTGATACTGAAAATTGACCTGAAGCTTATTGTTAAACAGTCCCAACCAACTCCTATTGAGCAGGCTTTAAAAACGGAGCATCAAACAATATTTCATTAAATCAGATTTTCAGTTATGGTTATGCTATCCTATGATTTAGAACTTAAAATACATATTATATTTGATGGTATATATGATGCATTTTATTTTTTAAAAAATGTCTCAAAAACAAAACAATAAACCCAGGTCCTATGTATAAAATTGGTCTTCCTATAAGCTTTAATGCACTAAAAGCTTCGTTTGTTCAAAATGTGCTGCTGAAACTGGAGTGTGTCTTTTATGCCATCAAATATGTTAGCCTCCATCCTAAAAATGGAAGGCAACTTGTTGAGGAACATTTAGAAGCTATATTAAGTAGATAGCTGCAGAGAATATCTCCCTTGTGGGCTGATGTTTTAGTTTAATTTCTAATGATAGAATTAAATCTTTCACAAGAGACTGTATGAAAAAATGATATAGAAAACCTAGCATATTTCTTGTAAGACATTTTATGTGAATATCATCATTTCAATGACATGAAGTTAGAAATAATGTTTTTTTTGTTTTTTTTTCCCCAGTCAGATAAAACTAACCAGTCTCATAAAGCAAATACCCAAAATTTTCAAATGGAAGAAAGTGTTGATATACTTATCAAGACTGTTCGATTAATTGCAAATTTATCAATTGGTGAGACCATTGGCCCTATTATTGCTGCTGAACATGATTGTGTCGTACAACTTCTTCGTATCCTGGGTAAGTTAGCAGTCAGAAATAAAATATACTTTTATTTGATACTTTTTACAGTTAGAAGCAAGATGTTATCCTATCCTGACTGATGTTAATGTCTCACTATTAAGAAAATTTTTCCAATTGTCTAATGATTTATTATAATCAATACATTTTTTTATGAAGTCTGTTTTGATATGATTGAGTAGAAGTGGCACTGTTACTCCATACAGCAGCTACTTGATGGACACCCTTTTGTTTTATGAGAAACATTTTTTCATCTGATTTCTTATCCTCAACCTTTATTATCTTGAACAATCCTACCAGAGGAGAAATCCCTCAGTAGCATTGCTTTTGCAGCAGTCTTTAAAATGTTCTGTTGTTGTTACTAAGGGCACTGTGGTTCACTTGAAGCATTATGAAATAAGAAAACTATAAAGAAATAATACAAAGAGCTTCCTACAATATAAAGAGAGAATTAATAATTATTAATTCCTTACATATTTTTGGGTAAATCACTCATTTACAATGGAAAAGCAGTTAATAATTATATAATTAGTTCTCCACATTATTTCTTTTCCTGATTCTTTTTATTATTATTATTATTATTATAAGATGACAAGCTGGCAGAATTGTTAGGAATGGAAAAGCAGTTAATAAATTATATAATTAGTTCTCCACATTATTTCTTTTCCTGATTCTTTTTATTATTATTATTATTATTATTATAAGATGACAAGCTGGCAGAATTGTTAGCATGCTGGACGAAATGCTTAGTGGTATTTCGCCCATCGCTACGTTCTGAGTTCAAATTCCACCAAGGTCAACTTTACCTTTCATCCTTTCAGGGTCGATAAATTAAGTACCAGCTGAGTGCTGGGGTTGATGTAATCAACTATCCTCCACCCCCAAATTTCAGACCTTCTGCCAAAAGCAGAAAAGATTGTTTTAATTATTATTTTTTTTCCCACAGATTCATTCTCAATTGACAAAGAAGATCTACTTGTTACTACTGTTGCTACCATCAACAATCTTTCTTATTACCACAGCAAGACCAGTGGTATATTGGCCAAACAATTAGACATTGCTAAATGTAAGTAATTGATTATGTTACACTTTTCTCATTTTCATTTCCCAAACAACACAAGATACAAGAAATACATCTTAAATCTCAATAAAACTTTCTTGCTTTTTTCTTGCTAATATGAATGGATGATTACTAAGAATATGTATATGCACATATATATGACTCTATGGTTATATATGGTCCACTTGACTAGAGCCATGTGAGTGGATTTGGTAACTGGAAACTAAAAGAAGCCTGTCGTTTGTGTGTGTGAGAGAGAGAAAGTTTGTATTTCTCTTGTCTTGCAGGTTGTAAACAATGTTATTTGCTTGCAGTCCAGTATAAAAGCATGTTTGGCCTTCTTCACGTGTTATTCAGCCTTTGTAAACAGAAATCTTATTCATACTGTGCCATCTGATTCCAGTTCTCTGCTTAAACATGTCTGACCTTGTTTGTTGCTTAACACATTAGAAACTTATTAATCTCACTTGGGAACATATGGGAGCTGGCAACATATAGGAAGGATGTCTGGCCATAGAAAACTCTGCCCTAGTGTTCTCTCTTCTCACTCAAGAAAATATTGGAATGGTATTTGTTTAAACAATGATGATACTGTATATAATTACCTTTTTTTTTTTTATATATACAAACATAAGGGTACACATTAATTGGGAGAGAAAAGTTAAATATATTAATTCCTGTACTTGACTAATATTTATTTTGTGGAGTCCTCAAGGTTGAAAGCCAAAGTCAACCTCAGAGGGATTTGAACTCAGAATAAAAAGTTCTCTAATAGCTCAAGGCATTTTGTCTGATACTTTAATGATTCTACCAGTCTACCAATGTTATAATTATTGACATAGTTATTTGCATTAAGCCTTAAAGTTCCTTATTACAAATTTCTTAATTTACAGTTTTTCTTTTTAACTGTGGTGTAAAAATAAACAAGTATAAACTACAGAGATGCAGTAGCACTCTAAGATCTTCAAATCTATCCAAAACAATCTTACAAAGGAGTGTTTCAGGGATTCTGAAGCATTTGGTTCAACCCAGTAAAATATGATGCTTAGTTCAATCATAGAAAATAGAAAAGCAAAGTCGGCCTACAGAGCTGGAAACTAGGAGTATCTATCTATCTATCAAATTCACTCACAAGGCTTTTGTTGGCCTGAGGCTATGGTAGAAGACACTTGCCCAAGATGCCATGCAGTGGGACTGAACCTGGAACTATGTAGTTGGCAAGTAAACTTCTTAACCATTGGCTGTACATAATCTCATAATTTCCATTACATTGATTCCAAACTTTATCAATGAAATATCAGGGATTTTTTTTTATAAAGATCTCATTTAACCTCAGCACACTCACTCAAGGGACTCTTAAAGTAGAGAAATGCAAATCAAGGAACTCGCTGACAGTCTTTTTAGAGCATGATCTAATTAATCTTCTTTCTCACACATATACACCCTCTCTCTCTCCCTCTTTCGCCCTCAATTACACATACACCCACACAGAACAGAATTGAAATAGCTAGATGGATGTAGCATTAAATTATCAGCCTGTAGATCTTTAGTTCAGATTCACTGCAGGCATTTCATGGCTTATTTCAATAATATACTTAGTTTATCAGACAATACTACATGGCATCCCGTGAAGAAGATTAAGGTCTCATCTGCTTAAGGTTTCTTCCTATTTACTTAAACACTGGCCCCTTGAGCTGTCAGAAGCAATTTCATTGTTACGTTATGTGCACACACACACACACATGCATGCATACCTGACTTCTATCTGTACCTTACTACCTAACAGTTTTTGCTCTAGCATCTCTTTTTATATTTCACAGATTTGGTCAAATTATTACTGCCAAACCACATGGAAACTTTAATTGAAGTATCACGAGTGTTTGGAAACTTAACTCACCAAAAGATTGTAAGAGACTTTTTGGCAGAACAAAAAGGTAACCTGTTTAGAATTTTATGAGTAATTGTAATCCTTGACCATTTAGGAAGGGTCAAGGAATACAATTTCGTATATACAAAATCTAAAGTCAGACACTGCTGAAGCATGAAACAAACTACATGCATCAGTTGTTAGTTGCTGAGACATTGCATCCTTTAAAACCTCCATGCTTCCTGAAATTTGCCAACACTACACCTGATATCCACCCCATCCATACACATGCACACATGCAGTGGCAGACTGGGTCTAAAAATATTGGTTGCCAGGAGACTAAGGAGGCCCACACACAACTACAAAGCTATCATTTAATTATTTTTTTGTTAAAAGTATTCTTTTCAACTGTCTACAAACACAGCCAGGCTGAAATAATTGATGCATTCTTCCAGGAGTGAAGTAAAAATTCTCAAACTTGAGGAGATGGACCCCTTAGATACTAACATGGGCCCCCATATATAGATTCTAATGGTGCAGGGGCCCACTTGCCATCAGGTAAGCTGGCAACCTGGCTAGTCTGCCACTGCACACATGTATATCATGACTTTTACACTGTTCACTTTCCTGATTTTGGGACATAATTCTATGTACTACATGTGCACCTTTGATGAGTGCACCTGATCACTATACACGATAATTTCATTATTATTATTATATACATAACAGATTGTTTTTTCCAACATAGCTATTTGGTTTTGATTAATAAAAATAAATGTTAGTATGAAATGGGCCTGAATTTTAGGTTCCAGCATAAGTAATGTTTATTTGCTAACTTGAAGGTCCTCTGTCAGTTATGACAGCAAAAGTCTCAGTTGATCCAATCAGTGGAACAGCTTGCTCATGAAAATAGCATGCAAGTGCCTGAGCACTCCACAGATATCTGTACCATTAACATAGTCCTCAGGGAGATTCAGCATGACACAATGTAACAAGGATGACTCTTAGAAATACAGGTACAACTTAATGTTTGCCAGCTGAGTGGATTGGAACAATGTGAAATAAAGCATCTTGCTCATGAACACCAGGAATTGAACTCATAACCTTATGACTATGAGCCAAATAGCCTAATCAATAAGCCATGCGTCTGCACCAGCACGTTTTTAGTACCTCTTTGTATTAGTATATTATACTATGAGCATTAATCTTCTTAATTTCATCTCAAATATAACACTACAAATCCATATGATGGCCAAATTTATTTTCATCATTGGGAGGCAAAATGGCTGAGTTCCTTTCAAGTGTTGGGCCTTACGAAGGCAACAACCAAGACGTTTGCCATTATGTAGTGCTGGAGAAGACCCATCAAGCTGAGCAAAATCGCAGTCGTGGCAGATACCAGTGTCATGCAAATTGGCACCTATGCTGGTGGCACGTAAACGCACTCCGGTGTCACACAAATGGCACACCGTGCCAGTGGCACATAAATGCACCCATTACACCCTCAGAGTGGTTGACATTAGGAAAGGCATCCAGCTGTAGAAAACTGTGCCAAACAGACTGGAGTCTGGTTCAGCCTTCCAGCGTGCCAGCTCAGTCAAACCATCCAACAGATGCCAGCATAGACAACAGACATTAAATATTGATGGTTTTTGTTTGCTTTTTATTTATTTACAGCTGTGCTTTTGAATCAGATTCAGCATTTAACAAGTCATTGTTATAAACTGGATAACATCCTCATTTCTTTCTAGTGTAGGACTCTCTTTTAACAGAAGACACTGTCCAAAATATTAGTTTCTCCACCTTATCTGTCAGTGCATCAACATGCACCACTCACGTTTAATTTCTGAAGTGATTATTACCATTGCAGATAATCACTAGTCTACCAACATTAATGTCTGTTCTTATTTTTAATTGATGTGCCATCAACATCCTGGGCAAGACATTAAATTGCATCAGTGGTAAGGCTCCAGCTTCAGTGTTCAGGAGTTCATCTGTCTGTTTGCCTACCTGTCTGTCTTGATAATAGTGAACTGACAGAAACATCAAGTTTCACATTTAAAGGTTTATTTAACCAGTTAATTCATTGAATAATCCTTAAAAGCAGAACTTACAGTCCAGACCAACTCAAAATTTGCAATAAATTTTACTGTATAGTCAGCCCATTCCCTTTCAGTAAATATGTTTTGTTGTTTTCCATAATTTGGTTAACAATACTAAATAGCACACACACACACATACACGTGTATGTATGTAAATGAAAGAATATATATATATTTGTATATTGTAGTGCAAGAGACCTTCATAGAATTATTAGATTCTGACAATCGAGAAGTTGTTTATATTTCTTGTGGAGTCCTCGTGAATTTCATGGCTGATAAAGAAAAGCGACCTGTACTGATGCAAGGAGGAGGCATTGAAAAGTAAGTTGCTTCATTCCAATTTTTGTTTAATGCCAAAAGAGCTGTTCTTTAACCCTTTAGCATTCAGATTCGTTTATCAAATGTAATACTTTTTCTTATTCATACTGTTTTTAATTAACCATGCATTATCTTGTTGCTTTGAGATTTTGACGATGTGATGGTATATTTTTAGAATGACATTGTAGTAATAGTGTGATAGGCTGGACGTGGCCAGTTTCAACATAAAACAGGAAGAATATTTGGGCCACATATGGCCAGTTTAAATGTTAGAGGGTTAAAGCCTTTGTAGTTTTGTCACCAACCTAATAGGTTCTGCAAAGACCATAAACACTATTCCTTCTTGCAAAACCAGCAAATGAAGTAACATGGCAATAATGTAATAAAATGATTATTCACATTTAATACATTAATAAAAACAAGAATGGATGTATGTATGGCCTTGTAGTTAAGAAGTTTGCTTTGTAACCATGGCATTGTGATTTCAACCCAAGACTTGTGGATGAAACTACATAGATGGAAACTGTATGGAAGCCTATTGAATGGACTGTAGCTGTAATTTAATGATCCAGCCTTGTCAAGTGGAATCTGTCTGCAGATTATGTTAAGAGTACAGGTATCTGTGGAATACCCAGCCACTTACACTGTCATTTAACGAGTGTTGAATAAACATATGAAATACTCAATAAGAGGGTTCATACAGTTATTATAACAATCATCATTTAATGTCTGTTTTCCATGCTGGCATGGGTTGGACAATTTGATAGGAACTGGCAATCTGGAGAGCTGCACCAGGCTCCAGTCATCTGTTTTGGCATGTTTTCTATGGCTGCATGCCCTTCTAGTGCCAACCACTTTACAGGGTGTACTAGGTGCTTTGCACAAAGTGCCAGCATGGGTGCTTTTTACATAGCACCAACACAGGTGCTAATAAAAACTATATTTGTTTTTAAGGGGTAGTGCCCATGGTCTTTGTCAGTTATCCCAAATCAGAGAGATGGGTGCCATTAATGTTCCTCATAAACGTTTGTAAGTCAACCTGTGAGCAAGGAAAGAATTCCAGGGTGATGACAGTTTGAGAAAAAAGGGCTGGGCTTAGGAATTAGTGCAGGGCCTGGTGAGAATTGGACATAACAAGGGCGATGAGAAGAGGAGAGGCAAGTGGAAAGAGAATACTCCAATTGAAGTTAGCATGACTCCATCCTGCCCCTAAAAGCATAAAGCATTATAATAGTAATGCAAGAGGCAGAAAGCAGAGACAAGATGCCTGTGTTCTAGGAGCTGGAGCAGTTGGGGGCTCATTTCTGAGTGTGATCCAATATATCTACGTGTGCAATAGCAGCACTGTGCTAATATTTTCCATAGCAGTCATGTTGAGATGGCAATCATTGATACTGTACAAAGTTCGGGTGAGAGCCACATTAGAATATTGCTCTCACATCTGGGATAAACACTATCTCATCAATGGTATAGAGAAACTAAATGAAAGTTCTACAATGTTTCCTCTTCTTCTTTAGATTAATAGAAGTTCTGAGAGATTTTGGTCCTAATGACTGGCAGCTGGCTGGAATTGTGTGTCAAGTTTTACTGAACTACAGCCACAATATTGGCCCAGAACACCTCTATTTTGGTTACCAAACAACAGAGCAACTTGTTGAGCTTCTCACGGAATTTTTAGGTAAGAAATAACATTTGACTTTCTGTATTTTGTTTTGTGACTTAGTCATTCAGCTATTGACATCATCATCATCACTACTATTGTCATTACTACCATCATAATCACTGCTATCATCATCACTATCACTATATCAATATCATCATTGCCACCACCACCACCACCATCATTACTATCATTACCATTTCTTCAATAACCACCATCATTATCATCCTAGCAACGTCATTGTCTTCATTTGTGTTTTTAATTCTTTAATACTAAAGGTAAACAATCTCTGAATGGAATTTCTGGATTGTTACTGAGTTTCACAATCATGACTTTGTATATTGAAAGATGCATTTTCCAGATGCCAACATGTAGTGTTCCCAGATGTTCTAATATCCATTCCCATCAGCTTAGGTGATGTGGTGGAAAGTATTCTTCCCAGTAACCTCAAGAAACACCAGGAATGAATTTGAAATAATGACCTGTTAGCAGATAGTCCAGTAGATCATATACTTTGCCACTGGTCAGCACAGCTGCAGCTGTTATACCAGTTTATCAGTGTTTGCCTTCATCTGTACTGGAACTCTGTTGCCTCATTCTAGGATTGTTATTCATTCTTCGAAGCAATGATGGAGACTACGCTGAGGTATGGTCCCAGATCAAGGACAGTAACAAAAGCTCTAAAAAAATTGGTTCAATAGCACTGACATAAGATTGCAATGAACACCATTGAAAATGTCTTGGAAGAAATATAAAATTAATGCCAAACTTTATGGCAGTCTATCTTTTATAACAACCACATTGTGCAAACAAAGATGTTGGTATTTGAAATAATCAGAGAAGTAAAGATGAGGTAGTGCATCAGTTGTTGCTATGGAAACCTACTCATAGCAAAAGATTGAGGGAAGACTTATCTTTATTTATATCAATCACTACACTCTCAGGGTGGTTGGCATTAGGAAAGGCATCCAGCTGTAGAAACACTGCCAGATCAGACTGGAGCCTGGTGCAGCCTCCTGGCTTCCAACCCATACTAGCATGATGATGATGATAATGATTGGGACAAGATACTGGGGTAAAAATTGGAAAATGTGTTTGCTGCTATATTTGCTGCTATATTTGTTAGGAGTATCCAGGTTTTCATAGAAAGAATAAACTGGGGTTAATTCATAGACTAACATCTTCTCTCTTACAAATGTGTAACTTTGTATTAATATAAGAAATCAATATTGCATTGATTGTTTGTGAGTTGGCAGAAATAATGGAGCAAAAATATCTGACAGTATTTGTGTTCTGGGTTCCAATCCCACCCACCAGGATAATTTTTGTTTAGCATACCCTTAGTCAATAAAATAATAATCAGTAATTTTCACTAGTGCCTACTTAACAATCTCACCAGTGTTGATAGCACACAAGTATTCAGTACAGACTGCATGGCATTAGGAAGGGCAGCCAGCCTTAGAGACCATGACACTGGAGCTCAATGCAGCCTTGTGGCTCACCAGATCTTGTTAAACTATCCAATCATACCAACATGAACAAAAAAATGGATGTTAAATGATGACAATGATGATGATGATGCTACTCCTCAACTGCAAAGAGATGATCTTATTACTTAGCTAAAAGAAATATTGTTTTATTGTATAATTCCTTCCAGGTCAACCTTTTACCCATTTTGTAAGTGAACCCTTTGATGTTTGAATTTTCCAGATGAAGCTAATGTTCACGGCTACATTACAGCCAAACCTGAACACACAGAACAAAGCTCAGAGACAACAGATGAAGTTCAGAATCTTATTATGGAAAAATGGGAAAACGAATTTTGTCCAGTTGCTGAAACTTTATTGCAGAGACTTAAATACCACCAATCTGTCTTAGAACCTCTTGAAGTAACAAAGGATCACTTTCCCAGTTCTTTTAAAAGCACTAGATCATAGATCCACTTACATTAACTTTCATATTTAATCATGATGATACTGAAGAAAAAAAAAAAATAATAATAATAATAAAACCATTCAGTGAACAAATTCAACTCTAAATTCTTGTTATCTCACTGTTAAAACAGAATAATCTTCATCTCTATCCACAAAATATTTGCTGTCTGTTCATAGCATGATAATCTCCTTTTGACGATTTCTTATAATTAACATCTAAAATGGCTTCTTTGCTTGACAAACATATTTCCTGTCATCTGATTATATGTCCATCTTTGATTTTTCTCTAGGTTCTAAAAATACCTTTTGTTCTCTTTCATACTTAGATCAAATACCTAAAAACGTATTATTACCAACATCCAGAGAAAGAAAGTTCATAATGGTTCTTTATAGACAAGCACAATACCAGGAAGCTCATTAGAATAATGTTGTCAATGAAATTGAGAATTTGAAAATTACTCAAGAATCAATATGAACTTTCACTCTCTGGATTCTTTTGATTTTTCTGGTATAATTACCGACATTACATTAATATTCTATTAAGTGCTCAGATTTGTATTATTGTTGTTGGCTAGCCTGATCAGTTCCATTTCAACATTGGTGGGAGGTAACTGAATGTAGGAGATATTATGATAGAATGGCTTTTGTTGCTAGTAGTTAGATTAGAATAAAGAGCAGAGATAATAGAGCATGAGAATGAATGCTTTTCTTAGCTCTGACTTCAAATCTGATAGAGTTTGTCTTTGCTTTCCATTAATAAAATATGTACAAGTAATATACTGGGTTAGTTCAGATAAGTACTCTAGTGTTCAATAGTTGATTTTGTATCTTTGTAAAGAGTTCAATTTTTTTTTTTGTTGTAAAAAAGTTTTGTTCACTCATTAATCTGAGAAAAAGGAATGGGCAGTTCTCATAGCCTTTACTATTATTGTCATTATTTTACATTTAGAAAAACTTATTTTGATTGAAAAGGCTTTGAGAAGACCAAATATATGCTTAACCCGTCTTTGAACCACAAGAGTTATGCTGCAGAGCCATATTGTGTCAGGGGAGATTTGTGAAAGACATACATCAAAACTAACTGAAGACTAGAAAAATGTGGATAACCAGGTGAGTTGTTTTCTTACAGGTTTGTTTGTCATTCATTGGAAGGAAGCTATCGGCAGGAAAGAAGTTTAAAGAAGCAGTTCAGTAGGTGGCGAATTTGGCATATTGTTTAGTAAGGGGCCATGGAAACAAAATTTTGTGATATTCTAAAAGTAGGAGAGGGAAATACATTGAGATGATTTTAAAGGAATGAAAAACTGTTGTTGTATGAGTGGAATAGATAGAGAGAGGATACAGTTCAATAGTAAATTGGTGAGTGACATCTTGCCTCACAAGTGTTTTACTTAGATACTGTCTGAAATGGAAATGTATGTGCATGCATGGAGAAAGCTTGCATTGAAACAGTTCTTTTCATTAGAAGTGAATCATGGACAACAGAAACAGTAACAGAAGAGATAAAGGCACTCTCTCTCTCTTCACAATCTACCACAAAGAATTAATAATGAATGGCTAATTGCAAAGGGCATGGGATTTTTTTAGTATTTTACATTCTTAGAGATTAATTTTGATTAGAAATGCTTTGAGAAAGATATACCATTGGCTCCTCTTTTGAACCTAAAAAATGAAGCCTTCTGTTACCATATATCTGTTGAAATAGAATATAATAACTCCATGATTCTACAGCCACTCAGTTTTTTTGTTCTATTGTATATAAATGCTGATTTGTATAAAGAATGAGAGTATAGTCAGTTGTATCACTGGTATTTTCTTTTTACTGATTCTGGTGGGATTTGAACTCAGGAAGTAAATAGGCATATTTCAATGGCATAAAATATTTTGTCCAGCACTCAAATCATTCTGCTATCTATTTCATATATATATATATATGAACAAGTCTGTCACATTCTTGAGTTGGAGGGCTGTTAGCCACAATACAATATGACAACCACATTTTAATCTGGCTAACTGCCAGTCTCCTATAAAACAAAATAAATTGAAGGTTCTGGATGGAGTGCTTATTTTAACCTAAATAATAATAATAATAATATACACTCTGCCTTTTCTATTGAGTACCCTTTTTTGTGTTTGTCATCACTGACATAACATACCACATATACCCAAGCACAAATATAAAACTTTTTGTATTATCTTGATTACTTGTTTCTCTCTCTCTCTCTCTCTCAAACACACAGCTATATATACACACATATGCCCAAACTGAATGTTACCTGATATAGAAGATATAATTATGAAAATAAGAAAAAAATCTAATATCTGATTTCATTTGAATGGAAGCATTATTCTCTGTAAGTAATAAAACTGTCATAAATTTATGATACAAGTACACTAGAGTTTCAATTAACAATCAACTATCTTACATCATTAGGATCTAGTATTTGCTCAACAATTTACCATTAAAACTGACCTGACCTAACTACAATATACTATGCTATTTTCCAAAATAGCACTCCCTGATAACACGTTAGTGTCAAAAAAAAAAAACAAAAGACACAACACAACCTTTATTTCAAATTTTATAATACTGAGGAATTAACTTAAGTAACTTTTGTTAATAAGACAGTGTTTGGAAGATGAGTGAGCTGGAAGAAATGTTAGCACGCCGGGCGAAATGCTCAGTGGTATTTCGTCTGCCGCTACATTCCGAGTTCAAAATGTGACCGTGTGTGTACCGTTGGTGATTATTTTTTCCTCAGTCTTCCCTTCTTTGGATCTTTCCTTTTCCTATGTTTCTGATGAAGAGCTCTGCTCGAAACGTTAAACCTTCCTTCTTTCCTGAGCGTCCAATAATATTGTACTTGTTCCACGTCCTCACGTTGTTGTGATTTCTCTTTGTGTTTTCATGTTTGGATTAACTATATATATATATATATGTATATATATATACACACACACACACATATATTAACCTCATTTCTAACCACCTGTTACTCTTTTCTCACATTCTTATGAAATAACTTACTCTTTACTTCTCTATTAATCTACTATCAGTGGTACTCGACCATTTTTGCCTATGGACCCTTTAATTCTTATTTCACATAGGTGGATCCTCATAGTCATTCATGGTTTTAAAAAGTCCTATTATATTTTTATTATTAAATATTATTAGAAATTGTATTAAAAAAAATTAAAATATTTTGAGTATTGTAGAAATATCAGTTTATTGCACACCCCTCATTCATTGGACAATAAACTTTGCTTGCAAAGACGTATTGAGGCAAGTGAAATCAAAATCACTGACATGGCTGATGACAGTACTGCCTGATTGGCACTCATGCCAGTGGAACATTAAAAGCACATCTGAACATGAGATGTAACCAGCCCACTTATGAGTACCCCTCATTCATTGGACAATAAACTTTGCTTGCGAAGATCTATTGAGGCAAGTGAAATCAAATTAAAATCACTGACATGGCTGATGACATGCCTGATTAGCACTTGTGCCAGTGGAACATTAAAAGCGCATCTGAGAGTGATCATTGCCAGGGTCAGAGATAGGTCCGAAGCTGGTGGCATGTAAAAAGCACCATTCAAGCATGATTGTTGCCAACATCGCCGTACCAGCACAAATGCTGGTAACATGAAAACCAACATTCGAGCATGGTCATTGCTAGTGCCACTGGACTGCCTCCCATCAGGTAGCATGTAAAAAACACCTTATGAGCGTGGTCGTTGCCAGAACCGCCTGACTGGCCCTTGTGCCGGTGACGTGTAAAAGCACCCACTACACTCTTGGAGTAATTGGTATTAGGAAGGGCATCCAGCTGTAGAAACTTTGCCAGATCAGATTGAGCTTGGTGCAGCCTTCTGGCTCACCAGTCCTCAATCAAACTGTCCAACCCATGCCAGCATGGAAAGCAGACGTTAAACAACGATGATGATGATGAAATTTGAATAACAAAGTTTTATATGGACCCCGGTTGAGATTCACTGGTCTATATTCTCCCTTATGTTTATGCCCTTGTAACTTGAGAGTACACCTGGTACCCATCCCCACCATCTTTATCTTCCTTCCAGCTACTCTCACCCTCCTTCATGTAATGTAGGGTAGCCATGTATCTCTAGCAAGATACCTTAACTTTCAACACCTGACATAAAACCTCCTCCTCTCTGAAATACATTCTCACTTGATGAAGGTAGCTTTAGTGCCACTAGGTTACTGGACAACTTTGATAGTGCCACTGTCATGAAAAGGCACCCAATAGACTCTGTAAAGTGGTTGGCATTAGAAAGAGCATCCAGCCATAGATACCATGCCAAAACAAACAGGAGTCCAATGCAGTCCTGCAGCTCATTGGACTCTGTCAAAATGTTCAGCCCATGCTAACATGGAAAATGGACATTAAATGATGATGATGATAATTCTATACAACATAATACTGTATTAAAACTAAAATGAAAGCAATATGTTTCCTGCTGTCACTCACTCTCCTCCTGCTTCAACACTATCTTTTTTGTGTAACAGTGAACAATTACAAGCTAATTATTATAACATTGTCATTTAACATCCATGTTTCATGTTAATATATGTTGGCTGGTTTAACAGGATCCCATGGGTCCAAGGACTGTATTGTGCTCCAGTGTCTGTTTTGGCATGATTTTTATAGCTTGACACCCTTCCTAATGCCAACCTTTTGACAGCATGTACTGGGTGAATTTTTCATGCCATCAAAACTAGTAAGGTCACTATGCAACTTACAAAACTATGAAATCCATAGGGAAGGGTATTTTATGCTAGGAGATGAGGGTTATGATATGAGTGGGGTGAGATAGAGCAGATTCTTGTTGTAGAAGAGCTACATCGCTACTCATTGAGGTGAGAGTGACACTGAATCAGTAGAAGCTGCAAATGAATAAGCATTCTGAGTTCAAATTTCACAAGGACCAGTGTTACACATTCATATCTATGTGTATACGTGTGTAGAATACATCCCCACTTTAAAACGCAGTTTGTACTGTTCACTAATAAATAGTGCCAAAAGTGGGGATGTATTCTACACACGTATACACATAGATATGAATGTGTAACAACCAGCATTGCCATTTGTTTTCCCAGTGCCAGAATACAATGGAATTCATTTGATTAGTTTCTTACTCTCCTTCCATTTTTATCCTTTGTTAAAAGAAATCAATTATAAATAATTATGTGATTAATTAATTTCATGTATGTATGTTTATAGATGAAATATTTTAAAACATTTGTAGAAAGTAATAATTCAATTATATATAACTGGATTTATATATGTATGTATCTATAAATATATATAATTTATCATTTCTGTAAGTAGCTCAATAGATATATTTAATATTATAAAGTAGCTTAGCAAAAGTTCAGAATTTATATTTCATATTTGTTATTTTATTTCCCTCTTCCGCTATTGGCAAGAATGACATTGTCTTTATTTTTCACAAACATATTTACAGTTGGACACACCTTTTTCATTGTTATCCACCCATCAATGTAATTGAGGTGGAATATGTATTTTTATCAATCAGTCATAGTGCAGCATCTAATGTTATATATCTTGGTACACAGAATAGCCATTGCAAATGACTATGATATCAGTAATTCAACACTAAGTCCAGCCATTCTGTTAAATCTTACAACCTTTACCAAAGACATATTACATATATACATATCATTTCTTTATTATTATTGTTGTTAACTGTATTAATCCTTCCATTTATTTTCAATTTAAGCCATCTGTGATTGTGGAGAAATTCCGTCCTAATTATTATTTTTTCTTATGTCATATTTAGGGTTCCATTTTTATATAATATATACAAATTCTTTGTAAAACATTAATTCAAAGTGTAATAAATGTTAAAATGCTTATAGATATAAATTATATGTTGAAGAAATGTATTATGAAAACACCCCATCTATTGATGAAATGCATGAAAATTAAATGTTTACATCTCATAGAATCTGTGGGTTGGCATTGTTTGTTTATTCTTTTCTTTTAGTACTGCTCCTTCTGATGTCATCTTTCTCTCTCCTTTCAGCCCTTTCTTGTCATCTGAACAAATGTTCACATTTTAGGGTATTGATTAATCTCAGCATTTACATCAACTTCTAGTTTCACTGATGGCATCAGTTTCCTCCACCCAACTGTTCTTTTCTCTGATCTATATATATCTTAGCTGAGTATAATTTAACTTTTATCAAATATTTTGGTTTCTCTTTACATAGTCCTGAGTGCCTTTACAAGGCGCCACCACTCCTGTTATGGTACCACAACAGAAAGCCAACAAATCACATGCTATCAAAATTAGCTGCCAAATGAGCAAAGAATGAGTAGGGATCAAGGGTCCCTTTATTCAACCTCTCAAGTGTTGGTACCATGAGAAAATGCAGTTAGTATACACTTTAAATTGATTGACAATAGGTAGAGCATCCAATCATAGAAAACAATCCAGGTGACAAGTATGTGAATCATGTCACTTGCTGCTCCCAACAGAAAATGACTGACCATGACGACCTGTTCAACTCATTGCAGCAAGGAAAGTGGCCATAAATTGATACAGTGTTCCCTCGCTACTTCGCGGTTCAACTATCACGGATTCACGACATCGCAGATTTTTAAAATATATATATATGAACACCTGATGCAGCCTGTCTTGGAACCAATCTACTACGATAAACGAGGGATCACTGTAATTCTTTCTGGTAGTCAGGTTCAAGCTAAAAAGGGTATAAGAGTGGCAAGTAGCTTGCTTACCAACCACATGGCTCTGAGTTCAGTCCCACTGCATAGCACCTTGGGCAAGTGTCTTCTAATAGAGCCTCAGGCCAACCAAACCTTGTGAATGGATTTGGCAGATGGAAACTGAAAAGAATCCCGTCGTATATATACATATATATTTATGTTTGTGCCCCCACCATCACTTGACAATTGGTGCTGTTGTTGTTAAGCAACAAGATCCTCCAGCATGGCTGCAGTCAAATAAAAAAAACATACACACACTCACATACATATATATATATATGTATGTATGTATCATTTAATGTCCGTTGTCCATGCTGGCATGGAGTGAACAGTTTGACCAGTGCTGATAAGCTGCACCAGACTCCAGTCTGATTTGCATGGTTTTATATGTTTGGATGCCCTTCCTAATGTCAACCACTCCAAGAGTGTAATGGGTGGTTTTATGTAACATTTGCATGACATCAGTATCTGCCATGACTGCTCAACTTAGTCTTCTTCTCAAGCACGACATAATGCCAAAGGTCTTGGTCATTGCCTCCGTGAGGCTCAAAAGGAAACAGATTAGTGCACATTACTCTTTAAAGGAGCATAGGGCTGACTTCCTGGTTCCTCTGGCATACATATATTCCTCCTGGGACAGGACCGATCCATCACAGGGTTACTCATTTTTACCAGCTGAATGGACTGGAGCAATGTGAAATGGAGTGTTTTGCTCAAGAACACAATGCATCACCCAATCCAGGAATCGAAACCACAACCTTACGATCACAACTCCAGCACCCTAATCATATAACCAGTCTCCAGGACAAGAGAAAATAGAACTTTACAAGTGAGGGTTGGCAACAGGAAAAGCATCTGGTTGTAGAAAAAAGTTAAACTCAAAAATTTTCATGAGCCATGCAAGCATGGAAAAATGGACATTGAAAAGATGGAACAAGAATTTTAATATAGGTGCAGGAGTGGCTGTGTGGTAAGTAGTTTGCTTACCAAACACATGGTTCTGCGTTCAGTCCCACTGCATAGCACCTTGGGCAAATGTCTTCTATAACCTCGGGCCGACTAAAGCCTTGAGTGGATTTGGTAGACAGAAACTGAAAGAAGAGCCCATCATATATATATATATATATATATATGTGTGTGTATGTTTTTGTGTGTTTGTCCCCCCAACATCGCTCAACAACTGATACTGGTATGTTTACATCTCTGTAACTTTGCAGTTCGGCAAAAGATGAACAGAATAAGTACTAGGCTTACAAAGAGTAAGTCCTGGGGTTGATTTGCTCGACTAAAGGCGGTGCTCCAGTCAAATGACTGAAACAAGTAAAAGAATAAAGGAACATCCTTGAACTCTCCATGAACTGAGTTTCAAACCCAGACTCAGTTACCCAACGACAGCTATTATGCTTATTCTGTTAATATACTCTGGAAGGGCATGAACATCATAACTCCTATTTACATCACCTTTGGAAGTTAACAGGGCAAATCCTCTGAAGACGTGTACCTCTGGCCAGGAAAGGTGAGGCTTACTAAAATTTAATTACACCAAACAACAGTTTTACAAAATTAAAGGCTTTATTGTTATATTTACAATGAAATGATGTTACGTTGCTAATGGGTTGGCATGAATAGTGACATTAATTATCTTTAAATCATTCAAAGGACGAAAATTCTTTTCATTCACAGGAACTTTCTCCATTTCGTCCAAGGTTTCGAAGCCATCAATAACTCTGGAAAAAAAATAACACATTAAGTCATTTTTGGTAAATGCTATAAGGCAGCGGTAAGCTCCCCTCCCCTTCCCACAAATCTGCAACACAGTTCATTTGTTTCATGTACTAAAGCTAAGTTTGAAGAGGCCTGTGTTAATTATCATCATTTAATATTTGTTTTCCATGCTGATATGGGTTGGACAGAATGAATTCATAAAAGGTTATGAGATGTTTGGGCACAGCTGTTCTGGTGCCACTTACCTGACATCACTGATTCAATGCTGATTTATTTGTCATCAGGCATTTTAATGTTCCTCTCACTTTCCCCCCTCTTTCTCTTTAAGGGCCTCACAGAAGCAATGACAGGAGCCTGAGACCTGTGACTGAGAAGACCTGGCAAGTAAAATGAGATCGCAGTCATGGCCAATGCCAGTGTAGCATAACCAGCCCGTTTGAGTTGGCAGGCAAGATACTGTGCTTAAGAAGACCTGTTGAGTCAAGTGAAATCGTAGTCATGGCTGATGCCAGTACCACCTGACTGGCTCCCCTTGCCAGAGACACATAAAAAGCACCATTTAAACGCGATCAATGCCAGTGCCACCTGACTGGTTCCCATGCTCTCTCTACTGTTTGTGTGTATTTCTGTGTGTGTATGTATGTTTGCCTCCAATGCCAAAATGAGTTGAATGTCAAGTCAGCTGTACCAAACCATTAACATCCAAATAGTTTCACCCAATCTTCTCATTCTATTATCAAAAGTAAATACAGTAAAACAAAAAAAATCATGTTAGTTGACTGTATGGAGAGAAAGAAAACAAAGCCCTCTCTAACACTCCTCCTAGCAGAGTCTCTCATCCAAGCACGAAGGGCTCTGCCTGAAAACTTAGATGTATTTGGGTTTAAGTGATACCAGGAATCAATTCTTATCCAAGGAGGTACAATAACAATTGGTAATTATTAATTGCAGAGGAAAAACACTGGTGGTAGAACACAACTGGTTCTTATTGCCAAGTGCATGATCACTATTGTCCTGAGAAACCTAATTCCGTTGTTTAATAATGCTCTTGCATCTATATTATAACAATAAATAAACTTGACTAAATTAATCCAAACTTCACACATCCACTGGACCAATACTTGACTATGGTTTCTGTAGCAGTTAGACAAAAAACAAATCTTCCTCTTGGATAAGATACCAGTTTATAGAGATGATTTTCCCCAGAAATTCAGTTACACCACCATCTTCTCTTGAATTTTGTGATGTGTCCAAATCAGAAATGAATATTACTGTTAATATTCAATTACAATGAAATGAAAATAAAGAGAAAGTTTTTACCGTCCAAAAACTGTGTATTTCATGTTCAAATGTGGTTGCTTATTATAAGTGATAAACCATTGAGAGCCATTGGTGTCTGGACCACTGCTAGCCATGGATACTATGCCTCGTGTGTTGTGCTAAAGAAGGAAGGAGATATTTTTACATTTTAGCAGTAATTTCTTTCAAAACCATTATTATTGTTGTTGTGGACAGGTAGAAATATTAAAGTATCAGAAGAAAAGCTTGCAGTATTTCTTCCAGCTCTTTATGTTCTGAGTTCAAATGCCTTTCATCCTTTCAGGGTTGATGAAATAAGTACCAGTTGAGTACTGGGGTTCATATAATCAACTAGCCCCGCTTCCCCCACAAAAAAAAATTCAGGCCTTGTGCCTATAATAGTAAAGGATGGCAAAGGTAGGGAGAAGGCAGAATCATTAGCATGCCAGGCAAAATGCTCGGTGTATTTCGTGTCTTTATGTTCTGTTTTCAAATTCTGCTGAGGTCGACTTTGCCTTTCATCCTTTCTGGGTCAACAAATTATGTACCAGTGAATCACTGAGGTCAATGTAATCAACTAGTCCCCTCCTCCAAAAAATTTGAGGCCTTGTGCCTTTAGTACAAAGGATTATTATTATTATTATTATTATACTAGTGTATGCTAATTTAGTTAGTCACTATTATTATTATTACTACTACAACTACTCAGGAAGTCAATTGACAGAATCATGAGTGTGGGAAAAAATACCTTATGGTATTTGTTCCATCTCTTTACAGCCAAAATTCAGCTCCTACCAATTTCATCTTTGCTTTTCATCCTTCCAGGTTCTAAGCAAATAATAGCAGTTGGTATATGCTAAGAGAAGGTTTAGATACAAAGTGAAGGAAAATATCAGATAACAAACCTTTAAACTGTCTCGGAATTCATCTTCAAATTTTCCACCCCATATACTAGTACCACCTTTGCCTGTTCCTGTTTAAGAGAATAAAAAATAAAAATATCAATTAATTTATTAGTCTGAACTAGTATCATCATGAATAGCCTACAAAATCAGCAATAATTTCCTCCATAGAAATGTTGTGTGTTACTAATGCAATTGTGGAGGTGTAATGACCCAGTGGTTAGGGCAGTGGACTCGCGGTCTTAGGATCACGGTTTTGATTCCCAGACCAAACATCTAAAGCTCCACAAGGCTCCAGCAGGTGGTGGTGGTGAACCCTGCTGTATTCTTTCACCACAACTTTCTCTCACTCTTTCTTCCTGTTTCTGTTGTACCTGTATTTCAAAGGGCCAGCCTTGTCACACTTTGTGTCACGCTGAATTTCCCTGAGAGGTTTCATCATTATATTAACAAGTCACTTTTCCATGCTAGCATGGGTCAGACAAAATTCATTGCAGTAGATTTTCTACAGCAAAATGATCTTCCTGTCACCAACATTCATGTTTCCAAGCAAGGAAAATATCATGTCAAGACATATTTTCATAGAAGAATGAAAACAAATATTACCGTTTGTGTGATAGCGGAATTTGTTTACAATGTCAAGACAAGAACACATATATATGATGTACTTGTTTTTGATTTCCACCAACCAAAATCATTCCCAAGGCTTTGGTTGGCACTAGGATATAGTTAAAGAGGTCTGCCCATTTTAAGAGATCATGTGATGGAACTGAACTTCTTAAAAACCAAACAACCACATCTGCACCTACAATATCATCATCGTTTACAGTGTGTGCTCAACACTACATTGATGGATACATATTCTTTATTTGTGGATTAACAAGACAACCAATGGTTTCATGTATATTCTTCTCCACACTACAAATAAAGTACACATATATACCATCATCAACACGTAGCATTCGTTTTTCAATGATGGCAGGAGTTGGATGCTCTGGTGAGTCTCAAGGCTGCATCAAGCTCCAGTGTTAGCTTTGGCATGGTTTCTACAGCTGGCTGTCCTTCCCAACACCAACTACTTTAGTGAGTACTGGGTGCTTTTTTTCACGCTGCCAACACTAGTGAGGTTGCCAAGTAACTTGAAAGACAAAAAAAGAACAGAAAGGAAGGAATGTCTATATGTGTGTGTATAACACTTGAATATAACTGGAAATTAGGCCAATCATGAAAGTATTAAACACAAAAACATGAAAGACAGAATGAAGCACAGAAGAAAGAAATATTTATTCTGTTCACTTAACACTAACCAGTTGGGTCACCAGTTTGAACCATGAAATCTTTAATGTTCCGATGAAATATGCAGCCATTGTAGTAGTCTTGAGCGCATAAGGCTAGAAAATTCTGGAAAAGAAATATATTTAGAAAATAATGGGTTTTGTTGAAGCAGGATAGAATAAAGTACCTTGTAGGATCATTCTTTTCTATGACAAGATTTGGATTGTACACTACATGTTAATGGAAATCTTTTCAATTATATGTTGCTCTAGAGAGTACAGTATTCCATAAATACTTATAGTTTTAATATAATAACTCAGATAGAAAGTGTTTGACAAGGCTGGACCTTTGTATTATTAGTGCAGTTCATTCATTAAGCTTCAACTGTGTTTCCATATATTCAATTTCATTTACAAAGCTTGAGTCATCCCAAGGCAATGATATAAGACACTCACACAAGGTGCAGTGCAATGAGATCAAATTCATGATAGCCCAGTGAATTTAACAACTCAACCATGACTATACCAATGGCAAAGGAACACAATAATTACCAGCACAAATTCAATATCTGGTTCTGTAAACAGTGTACCATCTTTGAAATCAGTTACACAAAAATAAAACTATATTGATATGAAATACATATAAAACACATACACTCACACACATATTTAAGCAATGAAAGGTAGAAGTCAAGAGAAAAAATTCCTGCAAGATAAAAATATGATACCATGGAGAGGAGATTTTAAAGTATCATGTGCCATGGCTGGATTTCTCTGGTTCAGCCTCTAGATGTAACAAAAGTTAAAGAACCAGTCATCACTTGCAAAGGAGTATGGCTTGATAACATATCCCATGCTTTTGCTCATTTTTAGGTGCCTATGTAACTGTGAGCAGACATAGATATCCTCTCAAGTCTCCAAGCGCCCCACTTTTTGACCCAGCAGCACAGCCAGGGTGTTACAGTTTGAAGATGAGAAAGCTGCACCAACATTCAGCTAGTACACATTTTCAACTGAATAGATTGGAGCAACATGAAAGGAAGAGCCTTGCTCAAGGACACTGCTTCCTTCTCCAGGAATTGAACCCATGACGTTATGATCATGAGCCAAACACCCTAACCACTAACTCATGCATCTTCACTTAACAAAGGTAATTTAACCCTTGAGCATTTAAAATAGCTAAATCAGGCTCAAATATTCTACTTGCTTATTGTTCAAACCAACCAAATTCAGCCTCTCACAACTACCCTACAATGTCAATGTAAAACAGCCCATTTAAGAGATCCCTTCAATCATTGGGCAATATGTTTTGCATGAGAAGAATTGTTGAGTGAAGTGAAATCGTTGTCATGGCCAATACCACCTGGCTGGCACACGTGCTGGTGGCACATAAAAAGCACCATTCAAATGTGGTCAATGCCAGTGCCACCTGACTGGCTCCCATGGCAGTGGCATGTAAAAAGCACCATTCAAGCATGGTCAATGCCAGTGCACCAGACTGGCCCCACTACACTCTCGGAGTGGTTGGCACTAGCAAGGGCATCCAGCTGTAGAAACCTTGCCAGATCATATTGGAGCCTGGTGCAGCCTCCTGGCTTACCAGTCCTCAATCAAACCGTCCAACTCATGCCAGCATGGAAAGCAGGCGTTAAATGATGAAGTTACAGGATAATGCATGATTAATTCAAAACATAAATAAATTAGCATTACATTCAACAGAGGAATCTAGATGCTAAAGGGTTAATGAGATTTTAATAAGCAGGCATGAATTTACAAATAAATAAAAACAAATTACAAATAAATTGTAATAAATCTGGAAATTATCTTTACCTCACAAGCTTTAGGAACTTGTTCACAGAATAGTTCAATCTTAACTGGACCTACATCAGTATGAACTGTAACAGACTGCAAAACAAAAATGATTCACTGAATCTTCAGTATTTAAGTTTTACCACCAACACCATCTCACACTTATATTCAGATTCATACTCTGGTAATAAACGGTTTAGCAATTCATTGTCATCATTTACATCTGTTTTCCATGCTAGCATGGGTTAGACAGTTTGAGAGGAGTTGGCCAGCCAGAGAGCTGCCCAGGCCCCAACTGCCTGTTTTGGCATGGTCTCTATGGCTGGATGCTCTTAACATCAACCACTTTACAAAGTGTACTGTGTGCTTTTATGTGGCACAGGCATGGGTGCTTTCTACATGGCACCAGCACAGGTGCTTTATATGTGACACCAGCAAGGGTACTTCATATGTGGAATCAGCTTGGGTGCTTTCAACATGGCACTGGCAAGAATGCTTCTTACCTGACATCAGCAAGGGTGCTTTTTACGTGACACTGAAATGGGTGTTTTTTCACCTGGCACCAGCACCTGCAAGCCCACAAGATAAGGACTTTGAATTATATTTTCTGTTATTTAGATATGTAAAATTTCTCCTTCTACTCAATGTTTCAGTAAACAATATTCAAGAATTAACCAATAAAAGGAAAAGATTCCACAAGAATTTGATTCGTGAATGTTTGGTAAATGATAAATTCTTTGATGCACAACATGTTCCAACTTTGGAAATATGCATACAATTCAAACATATTTTACAGTTTTTAAATTCTTCAAAATAACTATCTTTCAAATGTTTATAATTACTTAAAACATATCACCTCTCAATTAGATTTCAAATACATTGATTCGATAAATTGTTAGTCTATATATATATCGCACGATTACAAGTGAAGAGAAAGAGATTGACATTCATCTCTTAACAAGGGGGGCGAAAATTTTAAAATAGTAGTTTCATGGGAAAGGAAAAGAGGAGGGAAGTAGGGAGGGACAAAAATGCTTACAAAAACGCTTGAACTTTTTAAAATAATATAGTCTCAGAATCGTAATTTCGGTTGCAGGAAACAGAATGAAAGACAAAATCTATGGAACTTTGAGGGGCAGCTATTCCAAAACTCCGCCAAAAAAAGGCATGTGGAATAAACACATGAAGCATATGCTCAGAATATTAGCCCTCTCTTCTTGCAAATTATGACCATATATTTTGGTGAAAAGTCTAGGGTTTTTTTTTTTTAACTAAACACTTTGAAACTTCGGATAATGGTAGAATGTGTCACGTAGAACTTATATTATCAACCCCGAAAGGATGAAAGGCAACGTCGACAAATCATTTTGTCCGGCGTGCTAACGATTCTGCCAGCTCGCCGCCTTAATACAGTTTCTAGTAATACCTTATGAGAATAGAATGGTAAACACTTTCAAGCCTGTCTTTCACCTTTAAAAAATAATTAAATACCTGCTTGGATATTATTAATACAGGTCAGGTTTTTAACTAAATTGCATTATAGTTATTGCAAAACGGTACACATAAAATACAGTTAAGAAAAAATAATACAAAAACCGTGTCTTAGCGAGTGTATATCTAATAGAGCGAACGGGACACCTGGTTAACGTTGTCTCAGCTCCCAAAGAACAGAGTTAACAGCTAGGTTTCGATTCCTATTTGTAGCAATTTCACATCTATTAATTCGCTATTTAATACCTTTTTACCCCTTTCAGTAACGCATGAATTCCGCATAATCTTCCTAAACCCGTCTTATGTATTAATATCCATGTAATGGGGTTATTTTGTAAATAAGAAATTGATCCCTCAATATATTAAAATAGGTCCTACCTAATATTAAATCACACATAAATCAGGAATGCAATTTTATACTGACCATGTCTCCAAAATGATGTTTGAAGTAAAAAAAAATACTTTCGTTTCCTATTATTATTTATTTCTAATAATTAGAGGGAGATAACTGCTCAGTTATACCAGACGTAACTAGTTTATATTTTAACAATATTTTATTAACTAGTTATGTCTGGCATAACGGATTCCGCGGGGGGGAAAAGAGAAAATAGTTCGGCATCCAAAGTCAGATCTCGCTCCTCACCATTACGGTGCGACCTCCGCATCAGTCTCACCATCACCCGCGGCAACGCTGCAAGCGTGCGGGTGTGTCTCAATAGCTATTAGAGAGGTTTCCCAGCGCCCCCAACTTTTCAACCCAAGGTGGTAAATTGTTTTGGGTTTTTTTTCTTCCTTTTCTCTTTTTAGGTGGCAAATATGCTTCACGATTCCGTACTGCTACTGTTTACGTTTCGCTCAGATATTATTTATTGCTTGTTTCTCCTTTTTTGAGATAAGCGAAAGTTTGTCACTGGAAAAAGATTATAGTATTTTGCGTTTGGTTTGAGCTCTCATCGACAGCTGGTGACTGTCATATTGCTGATGACGGGTTTACTATTCAGAAACTCGGATCTGTGTGTATCACGTGAGGCTAGAGATGGGAATGATAATTTCCCTTCGCAAATACTAATTGGATACAGACAGTGTGTCGTTAGCCAGCTGGAGGAGATGTCTTCCTGGGGCTATAATCAACAGTAGCATCGTCCCCTGTGGGTCCGCCACATTTAGGTGGCAAATATACTTCACGGTTCCGTGCTTTCTACTGTTTACATCACGCTCAGAGAAAATATCTGAAGTTGGTACTTTTGGGTTATCTCCTCACTAAAATATTGAGTTTATGTGGTGACAAGAGACTGAATTAAAATGGTTAGATTCTTTTGATTCAGTATTTCAACACATTGTTGATTTTTGGCCTCCTCAATGGGCATGGTATGATTTGTTGTAAAAATGTTATTAGATTCAATAAGATAATTAATTTTTTCTGTTTCCATGTTTATTAATTATTTTCATTTTTTTTTGTTTTGTTTTATCGAGGGTTAAACAATTTTTTTTTAGTTGGAGGAGAACCCAATTTCTTAATGGGGGTGAAATAACCAAAAAGTGCCGACTTCAGATATTTTCTTTGAAACCGAAGGTTTTTTCATGCCCCCCCCCCATATATGGACTCTAATGTCTAAGGGGGCCCACTTTCCATCGGGCAAGCTGGCAACCTGGCCGCGAAATTTTTTCCCACGAGAGTTCCGGACCCCAGTTATGGGCCATTTGCATACAACCAATCAAAGCTCAACTATCAAACTAATTTATGAGCGCATAACAAGTGATGGGCGATATGTTAAGGTCACTTGGATAAGGAATGACAAGAAACAGATTGGGTTTATTTACATTTCTGAAGAAAACAAGATACCCTTCCCCCCACCCTTAACCCTAACCCTAACTCTAAAACAGATTGAAATGCAATAGATCGATACTAGGGTGACAATTTCATATGACACCGCTAGAAAAACTGCCGTACAAACCGAAAAGATCCGAAACAAGTAAAAGGGGATAAAAACGAAAAAATAACCAAAAAATACAACCGAGGGGGTTTTGCCCACTTTCACACTTTAACTATGGGAGCTTTGTCGGAAGGGGTTTTGTACTAGAGACTTTTGTCCGGATCCCAATGGACATACCCGCTACAAGATTTTCTGGACCCTAGTAGCTGTTATATTTCCTTTGGAACTATAAATTACCAATACAGTTCATTTCCTAACCGAAGTTAAATTTGTATTTCCTGTTGACTAATGGCAAAATTAAATGAGATTTAACATGCGAAAATATATTTCTCAAATAGCAGCGAACTTTCTCCGACTAAATAAAAAAAATTAATAGGGGTTAATCAACCGAAATCATATTTCTTGAACAAAAGTTAGCTTTCTTCAGCTATTTTCTTTCTTTAAAAGCGTCGTTACGCCCTATATTTCTTCTTTTATGATTCCATTTGCATCTTGACTGCCTTATTAGACTATGTCGATCTGTTTGGTTAGCACCTTCTTTCCAATTACCAATTCCACGTCTTAAGGGGAGAAGTCGGAATCCGTAGTTGTTTAGTCGCGTATTATCTTTAGTTTCTATTTCATAACAAGAAGATACTTTCTTTTTTTCTTCGTTTCTAACACGTTTTTTATTCCTTTTATTTATTTATTTGTTTTTTGTTGTTGTTTTTTTTTGCATTGACATCTTTTTATTCTGTTGCTATTGACGAAAGTAACATTTTGTTGGAAAGGGTGGAATCACTAACCGGAATTACACTAATTTCTTTTCTATTTTACCATAAAAATTAAATAGAATATTTTTTAACGTTCAAAGTACCATAAGCTTTAATTTTATTTGTAAATTATTGAATCAACACGTTAATCGTAATTAAAGTAGATCATACGAAGCAACGGCTTTCTATAATATTATAAATCAGCAGCGCGCAATTTAAAAGTGAATCTGTGATAATCATTCATTATCGGTAAGTTTACAAATGTTTGTTCATCCTTCTTCAATAATCATTGTTATTATTGTTCCTTATTTAATATCGTACAGGATTACTATAGCTTTAGTAAATCCCACTGGCTTTTTTTTTTGAACCGTTGATGGCGGAAATTAGTTGTTTATTTAAAAGTTTGTTTCGGTCTAAATTCCGCTAGATAGTTAACTTGACAAAAAGCACTTAATTATAACATAAGATGATAATGTTTGACGTTCATGCCTTTCTGAAGAAAAGGTTATTTGTGTTTATTGCAATCATTTTATTGTTCCAACATTTTCTAGTGATATAAAAACATTTCAGAGTTGCACAAGTTTGACCAGTTGTGTACTACTAGCGAACTGTGGTCCCGCTGCGCGCACACACGTATCCGCGCTAGCTAGTCGTAAGTGCTCGATCCTAAATAATTTTTTATACTAAGTAAATAAATTATTTTTATAAACAAAGGTTAGGGTTAGGGTTAAAAAGTCCTAACCGCTAAGTTACGGGGACGTAAACACACCAGCATCGGTTGTCAAGCGATGTTGGGGGGACAAACACAGACACAAACATATATACACACACAAATACATATATATACGAGGGGCGTTCAATAAGTAATGCCCCTGACCCACTTCCCATAGCAGTAGAGCAACGAAACTTGGCACAGTTATTAGTCTTTTTCTACATATGAACCACCCAGAGTTACGCATTTCTCCCATTGTTTGATGCAGCTCTGGAGACCGTTTTTGTAGAAGACTCCAGCTTGGTCCTCCAACCTGAACGTGACTTCAGAAATCAAGGCTGCATCATCTGGGAAACGCTTTCCTTTCAAAAACAACTTCATGACTGGGAAGAGGTGAAAATCAGAGGGTGCAAGGTCAGGAAAGTAGGGGGATGGGGGAGGAGTTCATAGCCATACGCCTGTGCTTCTGATCTGGCGACAAGCGAGTTGTGGACCGGAGCGTTGTCCTGCAGGAGGAGGATGTCTTTGCTGATCTTGCCCCGCCTCTTGATTTTGATAACTTCTCTTAATTTCCTCAAAAGTGAAGCATAATAGGCTCCTGCAATTGTGGTACCCTTTGCCAGGAAATCTATCATCACTACTCCGTCCTGGTCCCAGAAGACTGTGAGCATGACTTGCCAGCGGAGGACTGCACCCTTGCCTTCTTTGGAGGGGGTGAGTCACGGTGCTTCCACTGCATTGACTGGGCTTTGGTCTCTGGATGATCGTGATGGACCCAGGTTTCATCCTGTATAATCAGTCTTTTGAAAAATTTTGAGTCATCTTCTTGGCACATCTCCAAATTCACCCTCGAGCACTCGACGCATTCTTGCTTCTGGAAAGGCATGAGCAACCTGGGAATCCATCTGGCAGACACCTTTTGCATATGCAAATGGTCATGAATGATAGTTTCCACAGACCCGGTACTAATCTTGACCTCATGGGCTATTTGGCGAATAATTATGCGTCGATCTTCCAAAATGGCAGCCTCAACTTGACGGACAGATGCCTCATCAATGGCAGAAGGGGCGACCAGATCTGGGATCTGTTTCCACAGAGTTCCGACCATGTTTGAATTCACGATGCCAGCGTTTTACAAGGTCATATGATGGGGCATCATCACCATAAGTTACTTTCATTTCATCAAAAGTCTCCCGTGGTGTGCGTCCTTTCAAATACAAAAACCGGATCACTGCTCGACACTCAACAGGCTCCATTTCACACTTGACTCGGTTCAAACACCTGTAAATCAGAAACCACAATTAATTCAGAGCTGTAATTTACCACTTACTCTATAGAGATATAAATGATTGCACATGCAAAATTTCAGCTAGATCAAACAACTGCAAGTGGGTCAGAGGCATTACTTATTGAACGTCCCTCGTATATATATATATATATATATCATCATCATCATCATCATCGTTTAACGTCCGCTTATATATATATATATATATATATATCATCATCATCGTTTAACGTCCGCTTTCCATGCTAGCATGGGTTGAACGTCCCTCGTATATATATATATATATACGACGGGCTTCTTTCAGTTTCCGTCTACCAAATCCACTCACAAGGCTTTGGTCGGCCTGAGGCTATAGTAGAAGACACTTGCCCAAGATACCACACTGGGACTGAACCCAGAACCATGTGGTTGGTAAGCAAGCTACTTACCACACAATCACTCCTGCACCTTTTGTCATATTTGGTGCCACGTTTTACAAAATTTTCGAGACAGAATAATATCTCTCTTCTTTCTATTGAATAGATCTTCAGCTCTTGTTTGCTTCCAGGAATCTTTGCGTTCAAGGAACTAGATTTCAAATTTGACAGATCTCTGCATATTTTGGAAAATTACTGACTTTTTCTAATGTTGGGAATACACCAGAATTGAGTTGCATTTTAGGAAGTGAGAGAGTAGAATCTTGCTTTGGTACATCATCATTGTAATCGTTCTACTTTTTTTTTATTTAAAACTTCTTATCCAGCCAAATTTCTGTTTGACTTTTAAAACTTGCTTATGGCTCTTCAATTAATATCTTGGCTGGAAGACAAGCTTCCTATCAGTAATGTACCTGGATCTTTCACGTCAGATTTTTTTTTTCATAGGGGATATTTAGTCTTAGGTGGTTTGTAGGTTTCTTATGTTTGTTTTCTGTATTTATGAAATGTCTTGAACCATAGAGCTGAAAATAAATCCATTGACTGTATCGAAGGATTTCCAGCTGATATTTCAAGCAAAAAGGCTCCTTGTCATACATAGATTAAGAAGGACAGGGGAGTAGTGGGTTTGTAGGTCCCTTGCATTTATTTTTTAGGTTTGAAAACTAAAACTGGATATCTTTTGACCATAAGTCAGCTCAATCAGAACTGCCTTGAAGCTAAACACTATTACACATTCTTACATATATATACTTTTTGTATTATATGCCAATAGTAAGGCAGCAAGCTGGCAGAATTGTTAGCTGGGCAAAATGCTTAGCAGCATTTTGTCTGTCTTTACGTTCTGAGTTCAAATTCTGCAAAGGTCGACTTAGCTTTTCATCCTTTCAGTGTTGATGAATTAAGTACCAGTTGCATACTGGGGTTGATCTAATCAACTGGGCCCCCTCTCCCAAAATTTCGAGCCTTGTGCATCATCATCATCATCATCATTATTTAACGTCCGCCTTCCATGCTAGCATGGGTTGGACGATTTTGACTGAGGGCTGGCGAACCAGACGGCCGCACCAGGCTCCAGTCTTGATCTGGCAGAGTTTCTACAGCTGGATGCCCTTCCTAACGCCAACCACTCTGAGTAAAAAAGAATTGTTAACTTAGCTGCATTTCACTTGTCTTTACATTCTGAGTTCAAATTCTACTGAGGTCAACCTTGCTTTTCATCCTTTTGGGGTCAACAAAATAAATACCAGTCAAGTACTAGGGTCAGTGGGATCGATTTTCCCCTCTTTTCAAAAACTACTGGCCCTGTGCCAAAATTTGGAACCATTATTTGCTTATAGTATTATTTATGATAAAGTATCAGTCGTCTGTTCATGACCTGATGAGCAGTGACTGATACTGTAGACTCTCATGTTTAATGAATAACAACAGTAATAATTGTATGTATTATAAAACATGAAGTTTTTTAAAGTGATTGATATTGATTCTGCAAAATTAAACAGAAGCCTCCATCATAGCTGATTCATTGTCAGCTGATGCAGGTGTAAGTTGTTTAGCTCCAGTTCAGCTCTGATCAAGCAGACATATAATTAAAGGCATTCCAGCCATGACCAGCCCATCTTTTCATTCATATTTGTACTTTTGTATTTTGCTCACTATCAGTGCTTGTTAGACTTTTTAAACTATCACTTTTCTTTTACTAATAGTTTTTTTCAGCACCAACTCCCAACCACCATTTTTTGATTCTTTAACATTCAAACTACTCTGTCAAATGTAATGCTTATTTAGTCATATTATTTTGAATTAATCATGCATTATCTCATAACTTCAAGATTTTTGATAATGTGATTGTTTATTTTTAGAATGTCATTAGGTGTAATAGGCTGGATCTGGCCAGTTTGGACATAATGCAGGTAGAATATTTGGGCCAAATATGACCTATTTAAATACGTAAGGGTTAATATACATACATGTAATATCAGGTCAGAGTAATTTAATTCCAATTATAAGTTTGCGGTCAACCATCACTTTAGTCCACATGAAATTACTGAATTGTGGGATGTTACTGCATATGGTTATAGAAACCAAATGGAATAACACGATTATGAACACCTAGTCTTTAGAAATCTGGCACTCAGTGGAAGACGACTCAGGCCATGACAACCCAGCCAACACATGTCAGCATGGAAATTAGATGTACAATGATTATGCTAAACAAATGTCTCTGCTCCCAAGTTTTGTAAAAGCACCCGTTACACTCTTGGAGTGGTTGGCATTATGAAGGGCATCCAGCTGTAGAAACTCTGCCAGATCAAGACTGGAGCCTGGTGCAGCCATCTGGTTTGCCAGTCCTCATTCAAATCGTCCAACCCATGCTAGCATGGAAAGCGGACGTTAAACAATGATGATGATAATATGTCATCATCATCATCATCATCAGTCCACTTTTCCATGCTTGCATAGGTCAGACAGAATTTGTTGAGGTAGATTCTTTACAGCTGGATGCCCTTCCTGTCTCCAACCCTTACCTGTTTTCAAGCAGGGTAAGATTTTCCCATAGCTTGATGTTTTTCATGGAAAACTTGGAATGAATAACCTTGCTTTTATGATGATGATGCTTATTTACAACCATCATGAAATACTTAGATGAGAGTACACATAAACATGCACATACAATACACACACACACACACACATATATATATATATATATATATATATATATATATACTCATGATGGGCTTCTTTCAATTTCCATCTACCAAATCCACTTTGGTCAACTTAAGACTAAAATAGAAGACACTTGCACAAAATGTCACACTGCAGGACTAAACTTAAGAGCACATGATTGGAAAGCAAGCCTCTTAACCACATAGCTATGTTTTTGGCTATATATATATATTTAATTATGATGCTGCTGCTATATATTTGCATAACAGGCTTCTGTACAGTTTCCAGCTACTAAATTTTACCCAAGGATTTGGTGAACCAGAAGCTGTAGTAGAGGACATCAGCTGAAGGTGCCATAGTAATATCGAACTCTAAATCACTGAATGTGATGTGCCATATCACATTGATATGATGTAGCATGTATATGTAACACTTAAAGGTTCTTGTGTTGGCGTAACGATTGAACATCGAAGAATCAACACCAAGAAGGAAGAAATATTTACATTTGCCTGACAGGTAGTTAAAGAGACAAAAGTAATCGTAGTGGCAGTGTAGAGGAAGGTTGGCTCACTGGTTAGTAGTTGGTAGTGTGTAGAAGTTGTCTGTCAGTAGAGAGTGAAAGAGTAAGGAATGCACGGTGCTGACTAGAAAGGATAAAGGTCACATACATCATCTTTCTTGCGGCTGGAAGCCTCTTTTTGCATGTTGAGCGAAGGGAAGTGTTGCTCTTGGTCATGGCTGACGCAGAAGAGACTGTTGCTCCTTGGTCTACTGATACAAAAAAGAGGAAGAGATAGGAAGTGTTCTTTGTTACAAAGACTGTGGTCAGTAATGTAGGTCAAACCTTAAACAAAAGACTGACCTTTCCTTGGCCAGCACAAGTCCTAAGGGGTTGAGTATTTCCTCATCAATCATCTAGTGTGGAGAGGATTTCCCACTCATTTTGACAAGCAACAAGCAGGTGGATTTGGTTTCAAATCTCAGGCCCGGTGAAGTGAAGTCCCTACCCTCTAAATCACAGTTACAAAGCAAACTACTTAACTATACAGCCATGCCTAAGCTTTTGACAAAGTAAATTCATATTCAATTAACAAATGAAATTATCCATCCTCAAATATCAAATATTAGGACACATAAAAAACTGATTGGAGAAGATAAAATTATAGAGAGAGTAATTTTTTTTGTATTGTTTCCTAATTTAGCATTTAAAATGTTCATATCAGGCCCAAATATTTTACCAGTTTTATGTTCCAACTGGCCAAATCCAGCCTCTCACACCTACCCAAAAAGTCATTCTAAAAATAAACGCACACATCATTGAAATCTCAAAGTTACAATGTAATTAATGGTTATTCAAAACAATGCAAATAAATAATCAATACATTTGACAGAATAATCTGAATGCTAAAGGGTTAATGTTTGATAAACTTATTGAGTTGACATGCTCAAGGAAATTTAATTTGGCATTTTACATGTTATTTTCATATAGCAACTGATCTGCAACCATGGAAACATCTGCTTGTATAAAAGCTCTTGTGTTCGCCACTACTCAGTATTATAATAACAAGACTGACTCAACCCTTGTGCACTTGCAACGTCAATTAGATGTAAGTAACGCTTTACAAGTTATTTATACACTCATACCTACATTTTTTGGTAGATATTTATTACTATGCTTGTCTCAATTTGAACTTGACAGCCATGGTTTTCTGTGGCTTTCTATGTATTTTGAACAAATCTAACCATCAAAACTGTCAGGTACTTAAGGTAAATCACAACTTTAAAGTGAAATGATTGTAGTTGTAAAAATTTACCCTCTTTGTTTTCAGATGAAAAATAACATTACTGAATACTATAATCTTATAAAATATTCAAAGTCAAAACATCATCATCATCATTTAACATCTGCTTTCCATGCTGGCATGGGTTGGATGGTTTGACTGAGGGCTGGCAAGCCAGAAGGCTGCACCAGGCTCCAATATGATCTGGCAAAGTTTTTACAGCTGTACGTCCTTCCTAACGCCAATCACTCCAAGAGTGTAGTTAGTGCTTTTTATGTGTTGCCAGCACTGGCAATGATCATGCTCAAATGGTGCTTTTTACATGCCAGTGGCACTGGCATTGACCACGCTCAGATGGTGCATTTTATGTACCTAGTTATTTCACTGATTTCTCTTTTTTAACTTTTATTTGTTATTTAACTGATTTCTTTTTTCACTTATTGGGTTTGGAGGAAAGGGCAATGCCCTTGGCCTATACAGGCCCTCTGATGAGAGTAATACTGCTAACAGTCTGCTTAAGCTATTGCAAGTTGACACCAGGAGTGAGTTCCAGAGGATCAATGTTCTGAAGAAGATCTGTGCTTAGTGGTTGGTGTGGAAGGAGAGATGAATGAATTAGAAATGCCTGAATGGAGACCAGTCAGTTCTAAGGAGCAGTGGCTGTTAAAATGATAGTAAAAATGGCTGAGAGAGAGGTGAGAGTGTGCATCTGGTGTATGCCTGTTAATGACTTGAGTAATGTTAATCAACCAAGTGTCTTTTCCTGGGTGTTGTCAGGGATGTCTGTGTCCAGCAGCAACACTGCCTCATGTGTGGGAGCACTGTTCCATTATAGGCCTCACCTGAGCTTTGTAGAAATTCAGTGATTGTATCTCTTAGTTATGACTGCATCTTTAAGATCCAGTCCTAAATAAATTAAGGATGATAAGGGATTTGTTTTGTTTTGTCCTCTATATAGACGACTATGCACGCCACCATTACTAATGGTTCCAAAGTGAAATATGTTTGCTGTAAAGGAGTGCAAAAGTTCAGATGCTGCTAGTCTTCAATCATCATTCATTATTCACTACCTTACACCACCATATCTCTTACACTTGTTAATCAAATATGAACAATACATACGCTCTTCAAATTATTATGTGCATTTGATTTCAGGTTATGATTGGAGTTACAGCCCAACGATCAAACAGTAAATATTTCCTTCCACCTCAACTGGCAGCTACAGAATGTCTGACTTGTTTAGTGGATGTCTTATCTGATCCCAGCACTGTACGACATTTGTCACTGAAATGTATCCAACTACTTAGTAACTTAGGTGAGTAAACAAACTTAGTACACTGCTTTCTCTCTTTCTCTCTCTGTCTCTACCTCTACCTGTATATAGATACACCTTATTTAAAAGTAGCAGAAATATCACAAAAACTGTTACTCAGAGTTTCATGTTCTTGTTCGTTGGACAGTTTTGTTAGAATGGAACAGAAATGATGATATAATCAAACAAAAACTAGTTTAAAGGATACACCTTTGAAAATCGTTTTGTTTCATTGGTCCTTTCAACAAACGGTCTTAAGCGTGCAATAAATAAAATAAATTCAGTATAAATTCATCCTATTGTAAAATTGAAGGACTGATTCCAAATACATATGGTAAATATGCGAAATATAAATCAATTAATACATTAAAATTAAAATTTAATATTTTCATGCTACATTACATAAATATTTTTTTTCAGGGGTATACTCTTTTACTTGTTTCAGTCATTTGACTGCGGCCATGCTGGAGCACCGCCTTTAGTCGAGCAAATCGACCCCGGGACTTATTCTTTGTAAGCCCAGTACTTATTCTATCGGTCTCTTTTGCCGAGCCGCTAAGTGACAGGGATGTAAACACACCAGCATCGGTTGTCAAGCAATGCTAGAGGGACAAACACTGACACACAAACATATACACACACATACATATATATATATATATATATACATATATACGACAGGCTTCTTTCAGTTTCCGTCTTCCAAATCCACTCACAAGGCTTTGGTTGGCCCGAGGCTATAATAGAAGACACTTGCCCAAGATGCCACGCAGTGGGACTGAACCCGGAACCATGTGGTTGGTTAGCAAGCTACTTACCACACAGCAACTCCTGCGCCTATATACACATACCAAACCATCTATAATATACATATGAATGTGGAACCATGTGGTTGGGAAGCATACTTCTTACGACGCAGCCCCTCCTATATTTATAGCAGCAGCCATAACTGTGTGGTAAAAAGATTGCTTCCCACCCATACAGTTTTGGGTTTAGTCATACTGTGTGGCACTTTGGGAAAGTGTATCCTATTATAGCCTCAGGCCAACCAAAGCCTTGTTAGTGGATTTGGTACATTGCAACTGAAAGAAGCCCATCATATGTGTGTGTGTGTGTGTGTGTGTCCCACCATCACCACTTGACAATTGGTGTTGGTGTGTTTATGTCCCTATAACTTAGCGTTTCAGCAAAATTGACCAACAGAAGAAGCCTTTAAAAAAAAAACAAGTACTGTGGGGGAGGGGGGTCAATTCATTCAACTAAAATTCTTCAAGGTGGTACCCCAGTATGGCCACAATCTAATGACTGAAACAAGTAAAAGATAAAGACAAAGGACATTATTATCATAATCAACATTTAACATCCATTTTCCATGCTAGCATGGGTTGGGTGGTTTGACAGAGACTGACTAGGACAGGGGCCACACCAGATTCCATAGTCTGTTTTGGCATGGTTTCTGCAGCTGGGAGGCCTTCTTAATGCCAACACTTTTGAGAGTGTACTGGGTGCTTTTTATGTGGAACCTTACCTTGATTTTACCATATATATATATAAATCATCATCATTGCCTTCCAAGCTGGTATTGGTTGGACGGTTTGACGGGAGCCAGCCAGGTAAAAGACTACCCTAGGCTACTGTGTCTGTTTTGTCATGTTTTTTTTACAGCTGGATGCCCTTCCTAACACCAACCTCCCTGCATCAGTAGTTCATATATCTGTAAAAGAAGTACACTGTAAAACATTAGAGCAATAATATATTTTTTAGGAAGTTAATTGTTATGCCCAGTTATAGAGTGACCATTGGTTTCACACCTATAAAGTGCTTAGCAGTATAGATGACTCATCACACTCAAATGGCTTGAGGAGCATGATCTCTCTACAATTGGAGGAAGAAATACTTCACAATCAGTTTTGTAAACAATAATATTTGTCTGTGCTAGGGGTACTGCCAGCAAGACAGGGTTATGTCTCTTAAATTGGCTCCATCCTTGATATTTGAAGCTGCAGTGGACCTATGCCACAAATGGGGAATTCCAAGCTTGTAGTAGAAAACGTTTTAGATGAGGGCAATGACTAAATACATTTTTCCTGGAGTTTAAAAAGTTCCTGAAGTCAAGCAATTTTTTTAGGATTCTTGCCAAGCAAACTTACCTTACATCATTTGCTCCCATTTATATAATTCCCCAGTTGTTCAAGGAGCTTCCATTTAGTTATCTATGGGGTTCCATCCTCTTTTAAGCACCATACATGGTTGACCAGAGAAGTGATATTGTACATTCCCTGTATCCTAAAAGAGGACCTGTAGTTGTTCAGATGTTGTTACAGACAGACAGATGGAGATCAGCTTTGCTTTTATAAGATAAGATATATAACTATACATGTGATGGGTTTCTTTCTACTAAATCTACTCTTATTTTTAAAAATTTATTTTAATGAAATATTTTATTTTTGCTTGTTTATTTAAGTAACCAATGTAATTCTGCAGTAAATAATTTAAGTAACCGAGTGTTTCTATGTTTCTATATGGCAAATGTTCAGTTTTCATTTTGCAAACTGAACAGAAGTTTTAGCCTCTTACCCAGCAAAGACAAGTTAACTTGTCTTCACCCAATTTATCTTTTCCAGAATGTGACGAGTAAATTTGTCCAAAACATATAATTTCAAAAGCAGCCACTGACAAGTTTATACATCAATTCTCAGCATTTCTCAGTATTTTTTTCTTTTTTTTTTTAATAAATTATGCCCAGATGTTGAGCTCAGAAGATGACAATGAATATGAACAAACCTTCTATTAGAAGCTTGGATACATCAGATGAGAGTGCAAGCTCATCTGATAAAAAATACTTTGTCTGAAAATGAAATTTTTTCTCCAAAAAAAGTTGCTAGAGAAAGGGTTAAAAACCAGAAAGTTCTTCAAGTGATCCTAATTAATTCTTTTATTGTAATTTTTTGAAAAATATTTTTCTTAATTGTTTTTATTTTCTTTCAGTGCATGAACCCCAAATTCGGACAAGCTTATACAAAGATTTTAATTTGTTTGCTGCTTTAGCCAGTCTAATTATAAATAATTCTAATAAAGCATCAGATAATTTGGCTTTGGATGTAAGTTATTTGACTTTCATATTATTCACTTGCTTTTTCTTTATTTTTCTCTTTTATTTTCTGTTAATCAAAAGAGCCACGACTTGATAGGTGTAGTTTTGTGATTAAGAAGCTTACTTCCCAACCATATAGTTTTACGTTCAGTCCCACTGCATAGCATCTTGGGCAAGTTTCTTTTTACTATAGCCCCATTTCAACCAAAGCCTTATAAATGGATTTTGGTAGACAGAAACTGAATGAATTCTATCATATATGTGTGCATGTGTTTGTATATATACTGTTTTCTCCCCCGTCCTCTCTAATTTCCTTTTTTTCCCTTTCACCGTTTTCTGTCTGTTTCTCTTTTTTCCCCCCCTTCTTTCTCTTTTTCTCTCTCGTTGCTCACACATGACCATTGTCCAACTTTCTTTTCCTCACATGATCATCTGTCTTTCCTGCACAGACGTTCTAAAGATTGGACATCTCCTATCTCTCTCCTCTATCTTTTCTCTTTCCAAAGAAAATATTTCTCTCAGCATTCACTATTTTCCCCTCATTCAGGTCTAACGACCCTCCATGTTTGTTTTCATTTGTTTTCCCTGTATGTTTCCACTGTCCTGTTTTTGTTCCGAACTTTGACCCTCCATAAATCCCAAATTTTATTTTGGTATTTATGGAACCACTGTCTTCAAAGACACATATTGTCATTGATTGCTCAAAATGGGGAGTAGACAGACCGCTGAAAACTGATGAAGGGTCATTAATTGTATTCTTTGTATCACTTGTCTTTCCATTTTTTCTTTTGTTATTTGTGTATTTAACTCATTTGTTTTTGTTTTTCATGTTGTTTACTGTTGGTGATGTCCTGTACCCATATATGCATTTATTTATATATACTCTTTTACTTGTTTCAGTCATTTGACTGTGACCATGCTGGAGTACCACCTTTAGTTGAACAAATCGACCCCAGGACTTATTCTTTGTAAGCCTTGTACTTATTCTATCGGTCTCTTTTGCCAAACCACTAAGTTATGGGGATGTAAACACACCAGCATCGGTTGTCAAGTGATGCTGGGGGAACAAACACAGACACACAAACATATACATATATACGACAGGCTTCTTTCAGTTTCTGTCTACCAAATCCACTCACAAGGCTTTGGTCGGCCCAGGCTATAGTAGAAGACACTTGCCCAAGGTGCCATGCAGTGGGACTGAACCCAGAACCATGTGGTTGGTAAGCAAGCTACTTACCACACAGCCACTCCTATATATATATATATATTATTTATATTTGTATTTAGTTAAAAATATGATATCTAGTTCTGTGTTCAAATCTCACAGATTCCACTTTATCTATCCTTCTGCAGAGATGATAAAATATACTCTAGAAACATACTGGATCAGTTTTATTATATTTTTTTCCTTTGTGATGATTGTTTTCTGCTGTGCATGTATGCATGCATATGTGTGAAGTTTCCTTCTTTTTTTTTTAATTCTTTTTTATGATTTCAGTCTGTGCAGCTTCTTCAAAAAATCACCTATGGCCAGGCTATTAATTTTTATGAAAACTACTATGAAGACCTCATTAGTTATCTTGTCAAGCAGATGTAAGTATAATGTGCTATTTTGGTTGAGTTAGTTAGAGAGAGAGAGTTCTGGACTATAAGTATCATTGCTAAGCTCCAGGTCAGCTCTGACAGAGCAGACCTATGATCAATAGTTTTCTGGCAGGGACAATCATCCCATCTCTTTTTTTTTTATTGTATAATGTGTCAAAGATTACATTATCTAATGCGTCTGTTCTTTCTTAAGGCATTAATGTGTACCCCAGTTTTTAGAATAGGTACATCATCATCATCATTGTTCAACCTGTAATGATATGCGTAAGATCTGGTCATCAAATCTAAGTAGAGACTTCAAACTTGAAATCTTGAAAGCCACAGTCGAACCAATTCTACTATATGGCTCAGAAACCTGGACGTTATCAAAGAAGCTTGAGAGGCGGTTGGATGGAACTTACACTCGCCTCCTTATGAGAGCTCAAAATCTCTTGTGGAAGCGTCATCCAACCAAAATGCAAATATATGGGAAACTACCACCTGTGTCATCTCTTGTGAAAGGTAGAATAGGTACACTGTATTCCTGCATGCTGTAAGGGATAACTGAAAAGTATTGGCATCAAGAAAGGCACTCAACCATCAACCACTGCTGGGAAAAGACTCATCCAACTCATGCCTGTGCAGAAAAGTAGATGTAAAAACATGATAAGGAGTGATTTCAGGAATATTGTTTGAAAGCTATTTTTAGTAGGTCAAGCAATGACAGAGAGGCTCGTTTGTATTTGTCATGAAATCATACTCTCTCCATTTGCTTCTAATTTATTTTCCCCTTGTATAACACCTCTCTCTAACCAATTAACCAATTTTCCTTGCTAGAAGCACCCATGCTGATGCTACATAACAAAGCATTTTTGTTGGCTCTATGTACAAAAACAGCTACACTGGTCCCACATAAAAGAACACCTGTGCTGGTACCATATAAAAAGCACCTATGCTGGCACCATGTAAAAAGCACCCAGTACACTCCACAAAGTGGTTGACATTAGGAAGGGCATCCTGCCATAGAAACCATGCCAAAACAGACAATTGGAACCTGGTGCAGCTTTCTGGCTTGCCAGCTCCTGTCAAACCATCCAACCCATGCCAGCATACAAAAGAGACATTAAATGATGAAAGGGATGACTGAGATAGCAATTTTTAAAGTAATTATTACTTTTAATGCTAGATACTTCAATTGTAAATAGAAAGTAATTTATTCTGTTATTGTGCTGGGTGAAGTTATGGACTTTGTTCAAAAGTAACATTTTTACAAGAGCATCCAACATATTTAATTCATGTTTTGAGAAAGTGTAACAGTCTGACAAATGGAGGATTATAACTTCATCCTAACTGGATCTCATTTATCTTCAGTGAAATCAGTGCTGTTATAACCACATATATCATCATCATCATCATTGTTTAATGTCCATCTTCCATGCTAGCATGGGTTGGACAGTTCGACCGGGGTCTGGGAAGCCAGGAGGCAGTGTTTCTACAGCTGGATCCTCTTCCTAACGCCAACCACTCTGAGAGTGTAGTGGGTGCTTTTTACATGCCACCGGCACAGGGGCCTAAGGAGGCTGGTAGTTGTATAATTACTGCTATGCGATTTTATTTATTTTTTTATTTGACTGGTCCAGGTTCTCAAATTGTTAGCTATTTTCCAGTACATTCCATGAAGTGGCTGATTTTTGGAAGGGCATCCAGCCATAGAAACCATGTCCAGGCAGACCTTGGAACTTGATGTAGTCTTCTGGCTAGCTGGCTTCTGTCGAACTGTCCAACCCATGCCAGCATTGGAAAACAGGCTTTAAATGATGATGATGTGAGATTTCAAAAATACAAGAAGCTTTGAATATACATATCACATTATCTGACAATATTATGTTGATATATTCACATTTCACCTCTAAGTCGAGCAGAGATTTAATTTGTATTGTGTTAAGTATTGTTACCAATAGTTATGTGATGACCTGGTTATTTGTTCAGTAATGGACAGTTGCCTGTCAAACGTCAATGAGAAACCATTCCTAGAGTTCATTCTTCGATGATTATATTAAATAGTATAAAACAGCAATAACAGTAGCACTGTTTATAATGAAATTGTCCCCAGGTTTATTGCCTAAATAAGACCTGTTTCATTCGCTATGACTAAGATAATTCTGTGATGCTTCTAAACATTACCTTTTATTTAAAATTACGCAATAACCACTTCTTTATTCCAGATTACTTCCTGAAAACTCAGTCACGCTGCCTTGTCTTGGTTTATTGGCTAATCTTTGCCGCAACTGTAATACCATACAGGTTTTCATCAACAACATGGTAACAATCGTTCTTTTCAATAATTATACAATGACCTTTAGTGAAATTCTAAAAAATATTTCTTATAGAATCTTTATTTTAACTTTGTAGGTTTCTATCCAAAGTCAATTAATAGCTTATTTATTGAGAGGCAGTCATGGGTCTTGCTATGTGCTAAGCAAATTAGGTGCTTAAATCAGTGGTAGGGTGACATGAATAACTTACGCAAATTTTTTTCATCCAATTAAAAACATGAATGCTTAGTAATAAAGAGAGCAGGTGAGGTCACATCCACAACAGAGAAGGATGGGAAACATGGGTTGGACAGTTTATCTGGTGATATGATCTGTCACATGATGTGGCATCAAACATTTCAAATTTTGCCCAGGGACATTAGATGACAAACAGCAACAAGTATTTACTAATGAAGGGACTCATTACGAGTGGTAAACTCAAGTTTATTATATATAGGGATTGACTTGTGACTCCCAGTTTTACTTGTTGAAGCTTATTGAAGCAGACAGTCCTGGAAGCTCTGTGTGGGTATTTATGACCACTTCTCAGCACCCACACCACACACCATCATCCACATGCACACATGTCATCAAGATCACTAGCCCCTATCCACACATACATGCACTTAGACATTCTCACATATGCACGCTCACCTTCGTTTTGGGATCACCAATATTTTATTATCTTCACTTCTTTCTACCTCTCCCGTCTTTCTTTTTTTTCCCAACCAGTCACCATGCTTGATTGCTAAATACAGTTTTTTTTTATTCTCTCTGTATATTTTCTCTTATTCCTTTCTGTTGAAGAGCGTATGCTTGAAACGTAAAAGACTTTCTCACTTTCCTGTGCATCAAACTAATACACTTGCTTGTTGTTCATACACCTGTCTTCATCTTTTGTTTAGTATATATATGCATATATGTGTGTGTATATATGAGTACCTCAATCAATCCTATCCACACATTGCCCCCTCCCCTACATCTCACTTGCATCAGCTCTTCTGTCCTCTCAATGTCACTTTTGTTTTTTGATATTCAGAACCATCTCACTCCATCCTCCTTGGGTTTGCAGATTTACAAGTTACATGGTGACCTCAATAGTGTCAGGGGCATAAAAACAGTCCTGGTTCACATTGTAAAGTGGTTGGTGTTAGGAAAGACATCCAGCTGCAGAAACCATGCCAAAGCAGACACTGGAGCACAATGAAGTCCTTGGATTCATTTGGATCATGCCAGCATGGAACATAGACGTTACATGACAATGATGATGATGATGATATATAGCTGTGGCTCCATGGTCAAGAAACTTGCTTTCCAACCATGTCTTTTTTTAGTTCAGTCCCATTGCACTGCACCTTTGGCAAGTGTCTTCTACTCTAGCCCTAGCTTTGATTGATGGAAATTGCAAAATGCATATCGTGTGTGTGTGTACCATCCAACATATGTCAGCATAGAACAAGGATGTTAAATGATTATGATGATCTATATGTGTTTGTGTGTACCTTTGCTTCGACTTTTCATGATGGTTGCTAATGAGCATAATCATCATGCAGGTGAGGTTGTTTGTTTCCAGTCTTTCCTGAAAAACATGTTTGGCCATGGAGAAATTTAACCTTGCTTGGAAGCAGGTGAGGGTTAGTGACAGGAAGGGCATCTGGCTGTACAAAATCTGCTTCAACAAATTCTGTTTGACCTTCTGCAAGCATTGAAATGTGAACATTAAATAAGCATATTGCTGCATGCATGCACATGCACACCTATCCTCTCCATATGCGTATTTATGTATGTAAGGGCATCCAGCTGTAAAAACCTTGCCAAAACTGACCTCACCTGTGTTTGTGCCTTATAAAAAGCACTAAGTCCACTTTACTGGAAAGGGCATCCAGCTGTAAAAATCCTGCCAAAACAGTCACAGAAGTCTGGTGCAGGCTTCTGCCTGGCTGGCCCCTGTCAAACCACTCCACCCATGCCAACATGGAAGGCAGACCTTAAACAATGATGATGATAATGAATGTTTCTATTTTACTTGTAGGAAGTATCTCGCAAGCTGAAGCTAACTTTGATCCCGTTTCTGTCTCATAATAACTTGAGCATGATAATCTTCTCACTCTCCATACTCACCAGTTTGTGTCTTCAAGAGGAATTAGGAGACAAAGTAAGTTACCAGTTACTTTTATTGTTACTATTATTGAAATACTTACATTTTCATTTTGTCTGACTGTTAATGTACCTTTGCATTACAAAATTACTATTTTTAAATCTCACAAGAGATTTTCAGCAACAGTACTTTGGAACAAAGATTTTTGCCAACATAACATGGCAGTCCTGGTTTAGGACTGCCATGTTATGTTGCTGTAATTTAGCCCCAGGAGACATCGTCTCCAGCTGGCTATACAACATGATCTGTGTCCTTATATTTTCGAACAAGGGATGCTAGATTCCCTTGTTTGAAAATATAAGGACACAGATCATGTCGTATAGCCAGCTGGAGACGATGTCTCCTGGTGCTAAATTACAGCAACATTCGTCCTAAACCATGACTGCCATGTTATGTTGGCAAATAATCTATACCTTTGCATTGTGTAATTTTGTGTCTGTAGGTATGTGTAAACTTTTGTAAGTAAGCAGTCATGTACACATACATTTATATGCTTTAATATTTCTTGACATAAAACTTATATTGGTGTGAGAGAAAAGTAAGCATAATCTTTTGGATGTGTGAAGTTAGTTAAAACTTTTTTGGTTTTTTGATCTGGTGGAAGAGGCTAAGCCCATGGCCTTTGCACATTCTCTGACACCTTTGTGATATCAATGTGGTAAACGTTTCTCTCTAGTAGTCATCAGCCCTGTAGATGGCCACAGGAAAAACATATATACAGTATAAGAATTTCAATACTCTGAGGTGGAAGGACTAGGTATAATGATTAATGTTGGGTTTTGAGATTGGGGTGGGATACATTATTGGTGGCAAGAGGAAGAGGAGGAGATGAAAGGGTCAGGAATGTTAGTGTGGATGTGACACAAAACCAGTTACCTCTGAGGAAGCAAAGGTCTTGTAGTGTGTGTATTTTTTATATATGGATATATTCACACTTACATAGAGTCAAATGAAAATAGATTGATCTGCACGTGTTTATATTTTCCAAAATGAATTATCAGAGATTCTGTTTCTAGATTATTCCATATTCTTTATTTTACCAAATAAATATTTGTTTCTCATTTACTCCCAATTTTGTTGACAGCTATTCAATGCCAACAACATCAACCAGACATTCAAGATGATGTTTAATATTGTTATTAATGGTGAATCAGGAACCAGTCGTCTTTATGCCATTGATTTATTTATTGACATGATGAAGAATTCCAAAATACAGCAGCTCCTTGCTGTGTAAGTAAAATTGTTGATCTGTAACTGAATGTTTGTTTTGTTGTCAGTTCACTTCTCACCCATGTGTTTTTTTGGTTGGAACTACAAGGACCATAAAATCAAACTGGTGCCCCTGTTTAAAGCCATTTCATTTAACTTGTTCTGTTTGTAATTTTGGAAACATAATGAATGTAACCATATCACAGTCCCTCAGTCTTATAAATCTAAGGTGTTGTGCCTGTAGTGGGAATATTCAGTAAACAGATCACTACATCCGATGTCGCAACTTGCTAAAAAAAATCTGACCAATGAAGACTTTGTGTGGAACTGGCTCCAATAACAATTTAATCTTTTGGCACACTTCTTTCTGAACCTAACCATCAATATAAATTCAGCACACCTTAGCTACTTAGACAGGGAGCATTGAGAAACAGCAGATAGACAGCGAACAGATGCACACAGCTGCTGACCCAATCTGACAGCAGCTAAACAATGAATGACAGCAACACCAGCACCAACTCACCACACTTTGACTGCTATTACAATCAAACCAAGGACAGTAACATTCAAATTCTGTTGATGTTTTTGATGTTTGTAGTAATGACAGCATTTTTGTTTGTTTATGAAAAGAATAAATATTTTTTATCATAAATCTCAACAGATATCAGTTTTCTTCTTCTGTAAGAATTAGCACTTCCTTCTCTAAGCTTGGATTCGAAATCAGACCCAAGAATCATTGGTCGTAAAATACCAATGCACAAAAAGGCGCCAAATCAGAATCTCTTTGTTCTGACAAAAAATGATGGATCGTCTCCCTTCGACCTCTGACCTGAGCAGGTCAGACGAAGTTTAACAGGATGACCAGCGACCTACTTTAATGATAACTCTCTTGCGATATATCTATTTTTCTGGCTATTTGAGATTTTATAAATAGAATGGAGAAATAGATATCTGGAGAGAACCAGAATCAACGCTTAAGAGAACGCCACGCATTTATGGAGACGACGAGAGAATATTCAGAAAGGTGACTCTGTCCTGCATGATTTACTCACACACACACACACACCATCAAACATATTCTCCTTTAATATGTACTATGTATTGCGCATTCTTTAATATGTATTATTTGCAAGCATTATTTAATATGCATTTTGTACAAGCGATGTGTAGCATTGCTTACAAATTGATGTAGTGAAAATAAATCTTTAATTTATTACAAAACGACTTATGTATTTATAATACATCACGCATCCACTACACTTCGTATTTGCCTCTGTAACTAATTGTTACTATTACCAGTAACTACCTGACACTACTTTTTCTTAATTATTTAGTTATTTTATTCATTGTAATCAGTGAAAAAAGGCATATTGTGTTGATGGAAATACTTTAAAATGTCTGACCGAATCCAACACAAAGGTATGACTTGCAACAGACTAATATAGACTAGAGAAGAAATAATTAGGACAAGTTGAAATAGACTTAGCAGATGAGATTACATTAAAGTGAAGTATGTATATGTTTGTTAACTTGTGAACCTGTCTCATCTATTCCTGCTGGGAAGAATGATTATTACATTGATGATAGTGATGATATCTTTCCAGGTAACAATGGTCTATGAAATTATGTAGATTCTTTAATTCTATTTATTTTCTATGTCGCCTTACTGGCAGTGATCGTTACCAGTGTCGCCTTACTGGCCCATGAAAAAACATTTGAGTGAGGTCATTGCCAGTGCCGCTGGACTGGCTCCTGTGTAGGTGGCACGTAAAAAACACCATTTGAGTGTGGCCGTTGCCAGTACCACCTGACTGCCCTCGTGCTGGTGGCACGTAAAAGCACCCACTACACTCTCGGAGTGGTTGGTGTTAGGAAGGGCAGATCAGATTGGAGCCTGGTGCAGCCTTCTGGTTCACCAGTCCTCAGTCAAATCGTCCAATCCACGCTAGCATGTAAAGCGGATGTTAAACGATGATGATGATTATGTTTAGAGTTGTGCCTGTCTAGCAAGTGACTTGATCATGTAAGAGTGACTCTAGCCATTTAATAATAATACGCATTATTACTACCAAAATTTTCATTGCAAAGCTACAAACCTGGCAACTGTTCCATTTAGTGGAACAGTGTCAATGACCAAGTTGCAAAAGGGTGAGGGTGAAAGAAAAAATAAATAGAATTTCAAAATCTTATGAAATAAATTGAAATTTAAATTGAATTTAACAGGTCTCTGTGTTATTAAATGGTTCTTCCATGATTTAATTTATTCTATTTATTTTCTAGTTATCTATTTTATTTTATTTTTACATCAGGTTTACTCACCTTTCTGCATCATTGAAGGAAGTCTTTGTACTTTTAGGAAGTTGCTCTGCACTGACTGCTACAAAGGTATGCTCTTAGCTTGTTGAGTAACTCTTTTATCTTGTTACCTTCAGCCAACATTAACTGAGCCCTGCCAACAGGTGTCACTAACCTTCACATAAGCGTTTTCACACAATCCTGCTATGAGCCGATACTAAGTAATGTGTAAATAACATGTTTAGAAATTACATTACAGAAAGCTGCTTTATAAAAATACAATCCAAGTATTTTGTTTTTGGATTTGGTTTGCAAGATTCTTTATATGAGTTTGTGTGTTGAAGCATATTCTGTTGTGCCTGGAGAGAGTCATTTTCTTTTTGTGCCTAAAAATTTAACACATTCACCAGTAAAATTTCCACTTATTTCCTATTTTTATTTTCCTAAAATTTTCGTTGCATCTTGCAACCTTTTTAATAGTCTTGATTCTGTCCGTTATTTACACTGCATTCCTTTTTGTTTGTTTGTGCGCATGTGTGTTGGGTCAGTGTGTGTGTGCGCCTATGCATGCCTGTGTGTGTGTATATGTATGTGTGTATGCATATGTATATATGTATGTGTGTGCATCTGTATGTATGTATTCTGCATATTCATGTGCTTGCATGTCCATGTTTGTGTATTTTCTATGTATGTGTGTGAGTGTGTGTTTGTATATGTATGCACCTCGGTCTCCTTGTGTGTGTGTGTTTTGCAACTATGTACCATGTTTGTATGTATGGATGTGCATCTCTATATGTGTGAACCCGTGTCTCCATATGTGACCTTGTGTAGAGTAAAGTGTGTGTATATATGGTCATGTGTTTCAGTCTCCATTTGCGTATGTGTGCTTGTCTGTTCTTATAACCTATGTACCTATCTGTCTGTATGTTGATCTGTTTATTTTCATATCCATATGCCTACATACAAAAAAAAATACAACCCACGTATGATATCTGTCTACCATCCTGTATTCTGGTCACAGATGTGGTCCATGTTAGACATCTCAGCCTTTCTGTGGTGTTTGTCCTTCTTTTCTTAAGCATCTCATTAAATAATTTTCCTTCAACTTTTCAGGTGTTTGAACTCTTCATTTCATTCTGTTCGGTCAAAAGTATTCGGAAAACGCTCAGCTATTATCTATTTGATCTCTCCCAATACAATGACCCAACAGCACCAAAGAATGTCACAACCTTCCATCTTGAGGCTATGACTAGCTGGATTTCATCATCGCTCGATTCCGAGATAGAAGCCTCATGCAGAGCTCTGGAATTATGTATTGAAATTTTGGAGGTATTTGGAGATTTCGATTACTGCTAACACTAAACATCATTGATATTGACATAGATTCACTGTTCCCAAACCATCATAATCATCATCATAACTATCATTGCTATTTCCATTTTGAGGTTCATCAAACTCTTTCATTTCCACTTAAACAACATCATTACTAAATGTCTCAATACCATCTTTACATAAAATATTGCTTGTCATTTTCTTTTTATCTATTTTACAAAACTAAACCATTTTCTTGTGTCCTATTTCATACAGTTTATAACTAAAGTCTTTTACTTCCATAAATCTTTTTACTTTTTCTGCAAAACTTCCGGATTCTTAAAAACATTATATTACATTGTATTTGAAAATAAGAGCAAAAAAATCTGTTCAAAATGATATTACTGTATAACTAACAAACATTTCATTAGCATTGAGTATTGATTACAAATTCTTACTTGTTGGATTAAAAGAATCCTGACTCAGTTAGTAAAATACCAATGATAGAAAGAATGTTGTAGGCTGAACTATTGTGGTGCTTTCACCACCACCAATAACTCTCTCAGAATGAAATACAAGTATTAACATATAAAGTGCGATGGGTCACAAACGTGGCCGTCAGGTAGAGGCCGACAGGCCACAATCGTGGCCCAGATAGATGCATTTAATTTATGGGCATTTGTTAGGGTCTAATGTCACTCAAACTATTCGATCCCCTACAGAATGCAAGAGGAGTAATAGTTCAACTAATGTCTTTTCAGATGATGTAAAACTTGCCACCATTATATACTAAGAAGATATTTTAACTATTTTTTTGTTTTTTATGTGTGCATTGGTAGTCTCATTTTCATAAAATGTGCTCAGCAGCCAGTGCTATGTAAGTGCAAATCCTAGCACTTAATGGGTTAACAATATCATCATGAGAATGTCAACAGATAAGCTAGAATCCCTTTTTGGTTAAAGAATATTCATTCCTTTTCCTTACATGATAACTATTGAACGGTTTCTATCCTGTTTTCTTCTTTAGGAATTGAATCAAAACAGTTGGCTTAAAGACCAAGAAAAGTCTGTAGAATCTCTCCTAACTGTTTTGCACAAAAGTCTAAAGGCTTCTCCTCCAGTCGCTCACCCAACAGCCATGAAAACTTTCTGCCAAAAACAAATCCTCGTTATTAAAACACTTTATAATATCCTTTTGATGCTAATATTGGAATATTTAAATCGACTTGTTATTCAGATGTATTTCATAAAGGACTCATGCTCTGTTCATGGTTCCTCCTTTGTGTATGTTCATCATCATCATTCTCCTCCTCCTCATCATTGTTTTAACGTTCACCTTTTCCATGTTTCTATGGGTCAGATAGAATTCGTTGATGCAGATTTTCTATGGCCGGATGCCCTTTTGCTGTCCCACTTCCAAACGATAATTTTCACCATTGCTGGACATGTTCCCACAGAAGATCAGAAGTGAACAACACCACTTGTCTGATAGTTAGTTCACATTGTTCTGTAAAGAGCATGGGGCCGGTTTCCTGGCTTCTCTGATGTATCTATTCACCCCTGAATGGGATGTCAGCCAGTCGCAGGATTACTCATTTTCACCAGTTGAGTGGACTGGAGCAATGTGAAATAAAGTGTTTTGTTCCAGAACACATCACCCAGTCCAGGAATCAAACCGACAATCTTATGGTCATGAGTCCAACACTCTTACCACTAAGCCATGTGCCTTCTTTTCTCTCCTGGTAGCAGGATATTCCATTTTAATGCCAAACATCCTATACTAAATATAAATTTATAGAAGTTTAACCTCTGCTTTAGCTATTGTGTTCTGACCCCTTGGTCAGGTGCATTATTCTGCTGACTTCAGTTTATTGCCTGGTTTGTATTATTACCCCACATTACAGTTCAGTGGTTAGCTGTGAAAGCAATAAGTAAATGTACAAATAGATGTGAAGTAAGAAAACACAAGTAAAAGCATTTAGGGTTTGAACAGTGCATTTTAGATTTTTTTCAAATTCGATGTGGTTTTGATTGTGCAATAAATTCAAATATTGGAGCAAATTACTGGATAAGGTATTTATTGCTCATTATTATCCCTCTCATGCGAAATTGATAAGAAACTTAATTAGGTTATTAAGACAAGAAGAGTAGTCTTCCTTGCATGCAGCCATTTCCAGTGGCTAAGATCTCAGCTTTGAACTTCCTCAACCTCTTGGAGCAATGTTTCCCAACCAAGGATGATAGAAATTCATTTGAAAAGAGCTGGGAATTCAAAATTAAATTTCATTTTCTTTTGTGAAAGATTTAAGAAGGGATGCTAGCCAATTCAAATTGTCATCAAAGAGGGTGAAACATTGACTTAGAGCCTGCTTTTTTAGTTATACTAAGAATTCAATTATTTCTAAGAGACTGACTGGATTTTTACATCCTCTCCATTATGTTATCCTAATGATAACAGCATCCTTATAATTTTAACAGCCATTTTTCTGTATTTGCATGGATGAGACGGAGTTTATTGAGGTAGATTTTCTATGGCCTGATGCCCTTCTTGTCATCGACCCTCACCTATTTCCCAGCAAATTATTATTTCTCCATAGCCAGACGCGTTTCTACAGAATATTGGAAATCAATGCCAATGACACTCATTTACAACTACCATGTAATGTCAAGACAAGGAGACACAAGCATACATACCCTTCACATCACATATAATAGGCTTCTACACAGTTTCCACCTACCAATTCCGTATGCACGACTTTTGTTAACTATAATAAAAGACACTTGCTGAAGGTGCTATGCAGTGAAATTGAACCCAAAACTATGTGGTTGGGAAGTAAACGCTTTAACCACATACCCATGACTTGTATATAGCATTAAAAAACAATTGATAATCCTTTAATAAACATTGTAGCTGAAGGATATCTTTGTCCTGTATGATCTCTCAATTTAGTTGTAACTAAACAAATGAAAGACATCTTCCCATGGATGGATGCCTGTTTCAGGCAAGAAACTTTTCTCATAGCACCTGTCCTATTTTTTAACTACCAGACAACCTGTGGGACACAGAATATTGTGTCCTGTACAGAGTTGCTGTGAATCACTTAAAATGAATTTGAACTCATGACCCCCTTTTAATTGCTTATATTTAAGCATCCCTCAACTAATGAAACGTACACGCGAGAACTGATCTTGCAAGGGCAATAACTCTGAATAAGAACTAATTCCAACCGTGACAACCTCTCCTATGCATGCGGACGTAATATGATAATAATGATGATGAATAGCATGTAAGATCCTGAGCGAAATGAGACTTTAAAGGTGCTTTGATGTGTTCTTTAGGGATAATAGATATTTAGATGACGATCATAGGTTGGTAACTTAGAAATGGTACACAGTTATTAGATTAAATACTTTCTTTTACAGTTTTTTTAAAAAATCTACTGATTTCAAATCCTGCCAAGTTCTGACCGGATGACAAAGAAAGCAGTCAATAACCAAAGTAGATATGAAGAAAAAGCTTTAGTATTTATATTTCTTAAACGTAAATATACCTGCTAAAGCGAGGAAGACTTCGAAGTATCCACCAAGGAATAAAAAGTTTCTGTAAGATTCTTATTGCACAGTACAAGCCTCTGTGTTCAAGGGCAATAACTCTGCCGATATGATTTCTTAATGTATTCTCTTCGAATCTTCATATTTGCATCTAATTCACCGAGGAATTGATTTGAGTACAAAGACAAGTAAAAAAAAACTGTGTTGCTTTGGGTTAGGGTCGAGTGGAATCGAATGTAAAAGTGATTATAATAGTGGAGATAATGCTTCCTGCAGATTATAGGGAATTAATATAGAGTCAGTGTGAAATAATGGGGAAGGAGGTATAGTCAATTAGGTTGATCCCTACTAAAGCACTGGTATTTTAACTAAATGGATGAAAGACGAAATTGACTCTGAAAAGACTGCAATAATAATAATAATAATAAGAGCACTCAGAGACCACAAACCTCCATCAAGTCAACACCAACGTCCTCTCAATGAGATAAACTCGACTACTCTCAGAAACAGGAATACTAAAAATGAACCTGACCACTCTCAAAAATTAAGTACAAAAAAACCTGAAAAATAATCCACAATCTTTGCCAGGTACCGGATCAATCCCAAAATTTAATCAGGTTGTGCTAGTCACGAGGCCAAACATCCCTGAAAGTTTCATCCGAATCCATCCAGCAGTTCTTCAGATATCTTGACCATGGACAAACAAATAAACACAACTGAAAACAATACCTCTGCCTTCGCTAAGGCAGAAGTAATAATCCTCTCTACTAAAAGCACAAAGACTGAAATTTGTGGGGAGGGGACTAGTCAATTACATCTACTCCAATGTTTCACTGGTACTTAAATTATCGATTTCTTAAGGACAAAAGGCAAAGTTGATATTAGCAGAATTTAGCTACAGACAAATAAACCACTGAGCATTTCGCTCAGCTTGCCACCTTAATAATCCTTTCTACTGGAAGTACAAGGCCTGAAATTTGGGTGAAGTGTTTAAGTCGATTACATCAACCCCAGTGCATAACTGGTACTTATTTAATCAACCCTGAAAGGATGAAAGGCAAAGTTGACCCCCGGCAGAATTGGAACTCAGAACATAGTGACGGACGAAATACAAGTGAAAAGCAGCTAAGTTAACGATTCTTTTTCACTCTAGGCACAAGGCCTGAAATTTTGAGGGAGAGGACCAGTACACAACTGGTATTTAATTTATCAACCCTGAAAGGATGAAAGGCAAAGTCGGCCTCGGAGGAATTTGCACTCAGAACATAAGACAGACGAAATACCTATTTCTTTATTACCCACAAGGGGCTAAACACAGAGGGGACAAACAAGGACAGACATAAGTATTAAGTCGATTACATCGACTCCAGTGCGTAACTGGTACTTAATTTATCGACCCCGAAAGGATGAAAGGCAAAGTCGACCTCAGCGGAATTTGAACTCACAACGTTGCGCCAGACGAAATACCGCTAAGCATTTCGTCCGGCACACTAACGTTTCTGCCAGCTCACCACATTTCCACTGTATTCATCATCATCATTTATGTGCATCTTTCCCATGTTAGATGGGGTTTCTGGGACAGTATTTTACAACTGGATATCCTTCTTGTCATCAATGTTGTACTCATATCTTACAACATATGTATCTATTTTAAAGCAAAAATAGACATGTTAAATACACTTTATCACTTTTACTTCGTTTTTATGTCCATTTTTCCATACCAGCATGGTTTAGACTGAAATGGTGATGATTATAATAAATTTAAAATGTCTTTAGGCGCTGAGCTGGCAGAAACGTCAGCACGCTGGGCAAAATGCTTAGCGATATTTTGTCTGTCTTTACATTCTGAGTTCAAATTTCACCGAGGTTGACTTTGCTTTCATCCTTTCGGGGTCAATAAAATAAGTACCAGTTGTGTACTGGGGTCAATTTAATCAACTGGCCTCCATCCCCAAAAATTTCGGGCCTTGTGCCTAGAGTAGAAAAGAATATATTTTAAGGCACAAGCATGATTAAAAAGTTTGCTTACTCACTACATGTTTTCAGTTCATTCCCACTGTAGCCCTAGGTCAACCAGGGCCTTGTGAGTGGATTTTGTAGACAGAAACTGAATGATGCTTGTGTATGTGTGTATGTATACTTTATCATTTTGACATCACATGATATCACTCTATCTTGCAGCTGATTACCAACAGTTCATTGTGTTTTCGTGTTAGTAAAGTCATTGGTAAAAATAATAGAGCAAAATAAATGTGTTTCAGTCTTTAGTTTCAAAGCCTTGTGAGTGGATTTGGCAGATAGAAACTGAAAGAAACTCATCGTAAATGTATATGTATATCTAAGTATGTTTGTGTCTTGATATCATATTATAGTTATAAATGAGGGCCACTGTCATTCCAGCAATTATTCATTTCCAATATTCTGCAAAAACATAGCTGTCCATATGGAAATTTTACCTTGCATGGAAACGGCTGGGCATCCAGCTGTAGAAAATCTGCTTCAATAAATTCTGTCCAACCTATACAAATATGGAAAAGTGAATGTTAAATGATGATGACTCTATGTTCTGAGTTCAAATTCTTTGATTGTTACTCTGCTAGACATCCGTCTAAAGTTGCTAAAATTTATACAGTTATAAACTGGAATCAATTCAATTGGGTATATCTACCTGCCTCTCTCCACACAAACTTGTAGCCCTCTGATAAAAAGGAGAAATCCTTACTGTTATGGTAGAATCAATACAGTGACACACTCTATTTGTTTGTGTCTCTTTGTTTTCCCTAAGTTCATATTATGGTAAAGCTCAACTTATTTTCTTCATCCTTCTGAATCTGATAAAACAAATACCAGTCCATGTATCTGGGTGAGTGCAATTAACTATCAATTTGTCGTTATCATCATCATCTCTCACAAAATGTATAGCTTTGTACCTATTGTTAGAAATTATTATTCCTAAGGCTGTGAACTGGCAGAATCATTAGCATGCCAGGCAAAATGTGGAATTTAGTCCATCTTTAGGTTCTGGGTTCAAATTCCTTATTTTATCAGTCCATTTTGCTGAACTGCTCAGTTATGGGAACATAAACATAGGTTATCAGGCAATGTTTGGAGACGCACACACACCCACCCACATACATATATCATCATCATCATCATCATTCAATGTCTGTTTTCCATGTTTGCATGGGTTGGATGGTCTGAAAATGGAGCTGGCCAGACTTCAATTGTCTGTTGTGATATGGTTTCTACAGCTGGATGCCCTTCCTAATGCCAACCATTTTACAGAGTGTACTGGGTACTTTTTATGTGCCACCAGAATGGGTGCACTTATGCAGCTCCGGATGGGTGCATTCTATGTAGCACCAGCACCTAAAAGAAGCCTTTATGTGTGGAGAACAGTAATTTTACTTTGCTTGACATGTCTTTTCAGCTGTTCTATATTTTAGAGATGAGGAATTTTGTACATTATTTACGTTATTTGAATTGGACGGAGATGCGTCCTCATATTGTTTGTTGTTACCACAACATTTCGGCCGATTTACTCTCCAGCCTTCTTCAGGTGTCCTGGTAGAATTTTGAACCCAACCCTTGAATAAATAATAATATCAGCAAAAAAATATCTTAGGAATGAGAACCCAGATTTGGGTTCAAAATTCCACAAGGACACCTGATGAAGGTTGGAGAGTAAATCAGCCGAAACATTGTGGTAACAAGAAACAAGATGAGAACAAATATCCATTCAATTTAAATAATGTAAATAATGTACGTCTTTTCAAGTACAGCAAATCACCACAACTACCAGAGAGAGAGAGAAAAGGCTTCTATATGTTTTGTCTATCAAATTCACTCACAAGATATTGGTCAGGTGTGATAAAGTACCAGTCTCAATCAGTGGACTAAAGCAATCTTTAGAGTATCCGATGGGCCACCAAAGCTTACTTGGATGGTAGACTTAAATTGTTGCTAAGTTTACTGCCACTACCTAGTCCTGTGGGGTTTTTTTCTTTTTATAGTGGAATCCACTTCAATGCAAGCATTTGGGCCAGACATCTGGTTTGCTAGTACTTTCATCCCTCATTCCCTTCTGACTAAATGGGGAAAAACATTTTTTGAAAATAATCCATAGACAATAAGATTGTTTGAGTTTGTCACTGGTATTGTATATTATTCCTCAACAAAGACATTTTAGTGATAATGGTATTTAACTAGAGAACTACTCTGTACAGGTACAACTGACGTCTGTCAGCAACTCAGTTCATCATGTAATTGTGTCAACAATGATCAATAAAACTGATGTCACTAATATTAAACTGGGATTGATTTAATCAGCCAAACATGTCAATCTGACAAATCTGTTTTTGTCCAACTCACCAGGCATGGCTGTGTGGATACACATTTTACTTTTTTACCATTTGGTTTTGAGTTCCATCTCATTGCATGCCTCCTTGGACAAGTGTCTTCTACAGTAGCCTTGGGATGAGCAATGCTTTGAGTGGTATTTATAGCTGGAAACTATATAGAAGCCTGGTGTGTATATATTGTTTTGTTTGCTTTTACATTTGTTTTTTCTGTGCTTAAATGAATATATTATTGAGGCATTGTTTTACAGCTGAATGCTCTTGCTGTCACTAACCCCTATCTGTTTTTCAAGTAAGGAATATCTTATTCTACATGCCTTTGAAGATGCAAAGCCAACAGATGGCTCATTGATATGGGAAAAGACAGCAATGTTACTACACATACCAGAGTGATTTTTGGAGACACACAAATGTAATTAAACTCGTTTGTATGTATGTGTGTGTGTGTCTATGGGAATGCTTACATTTCTTGCTCCACACAAAAGCATTAAGTTAAAATCAGCAATGTTTGTTTACATTCCGTAACAAGATGATCCTGTAGTTCTGCACTTTCAAAGACAAATAGAATAAAAAATCCTTTGAAACCAATTAGGGATTATCAAGTGGATGGAAGTCTGACTGTAAAACAGTGCCTAAGTAATGTGTCTAACCCATGTGAACATAAAAAATACAGATATCAATACATGAACAAATAAGATGCAAGCAAAAATGTTGTACTGGATAGATACAGTATCACGAAGTAGAAGTGTTGTGATGAGGTTTCACTGGCTGTGCTTCACATCATAACAATTTCATTTGAAGCACTAACACAAGCCAGTAGAAAGGGTTTTGAGTTCAGACACACTACAGGTATTTTATTGTGTATTTGGATAGTAAACATTAATTCTGCAGGTTTCTGTTCACCAAGATCTAGTAGAGATATCAGATCATAGAAGAAAGTTATGAGATGGACTGGTGTATTTTGTCATGCATGAATTGTGTAAGCTAAGCTAACAAACACTAGAGCCATCACTTGGAATCGAGGATGGCTTGGTAGTGCACACCATGCTTTCAGTACTCCCCAACACCAATCAAAGGGACTTTGTTCTGTCTCACAATGTACTTGGTGACCCCACCAGTACTAGTGTCACAAAAAATGCACCCAGTACACTTTGTAATGTAGTTGGCACTAGGAAGGGCATCCAGCCATGGAAACCATGTCAAAACAGACAATAAATCTTGGCATAGTTCTCCAGTTTGCCAGCATGGAAATCAGATGTTAAATGATGATGATGACGATGACAGCAGACATAACATCTTTCACAGCCCTTACACTCTTGAACTAGCAGAATGACCAAGATGCGATGGCTGACTGGAGAAATGGTTGTGCCAGAACTGAGCAGGTACTTTCTGTATCGACTCTGAAATGATAAAAAGCATAATTGACTATAACAGGATTTGATCTCAGAACACAACAAATATTGTAATGCATTTTATCCAATTCTCTAGCAACCCCACAAACTGACCACCACCAGACTGGTTATAACAATGTTTCAGTTCTTGATCAGCTTCCCTATTCTGCTACTCTGTTATTTCCACATGTTTATCTAAGTTACCAATAAAATATTCTTCACCGAAATTCTCACTCACTATGTATTCATGAAATCTGTTTATTTGTCATTAAAATGTATATGCATTTGTAATGCATGTTGTTTTTGAATCCAAAGTTGTTCCAACCAGCCTTAACAGGTTCAACATATCTGCCAAGGAAGCATGTTTGTTGAAAAAATGTTATCCTATTTGCGAGTTGAAGATTTCCGCCAGCTGTTAGAGTTTCACTTCAACAACAACACCAACTTCTCTATGAATCACACCAGAAAAGATGCCAAAAGTCAGAACTGGGGGTGAGTTCATCAAATAAATTTGCTTCTTCCATCTGTCAACTCCTCTTGTACGTTTAATAGATTGTTTTTCCATCTCGTTTAGAATTTAATGTCATCATTTACACATATGTGGGTGTGGATGTTTAATTTCGCAATTTATACATTTTATATAAATACTTGTTTTTTTTTGTTTTTTTTTATTCTATTCCACAGTGACCTCAGTGTATCATTGGTGCTATATCTATTGAATTTCTTGTTGTTCATTAATGTGCCTGAAGTAAAATCATTCTTTGAAAATGTCATGCAGGTAAAGGGAGTTGTTATGCATTAGCCTTTCTCTCTCACACACTGCATGTTCTGTCTTTTACTGTCTTTCTCCCACTCTTCTCTCTCTCTCTCCATCTCTCTGTTACTCTATCTTTCTATCAAGTTAACCATATTTCTCTTTGTAAATCTCTCTGCTTCTGAGTAAACTTTGATTTTGCCCTCTTCAATTTCATGTATAACTTCTCTGACATGATTAAATCTTTTTGTTACTATAGTTATGTTGAAATAAACTGCTGTCATTTCAGTTAATTTTCAAAATAATAAAGAATTTAGTAAAATAACTGCCAGAATTAAGGTGTTTGAAACATAATAAAGGAGCCTGGAATTTTGGTGGCAGGTTTTCATTTAGATCACTTTTAAAACACAGGGTTTGTATCATAGAACTAGGGACAGTCTCAGGTTGGTTGATAGCAAAAAATAAGCTTATTTCATCCCTAAATTAATTTTCCTTACTGCTAATGTGAAAAGTGTACGGAAAACTCTATAAAGCAATTTTTTGAAAGTAGTCTTATTTTTACAAAGATTTGTTACCTTTTAGCATTTACCATCTACTCAAATCTGGGGTTTTAAAACCTCAGTTCAATCAAAAGTTTCTTCTTTTAACCCTTTAGTATTTAAACCGGCCATATCCGGCCAAAATAACTAATCTGTTTTATGTTCAAACTGACCAGATCCAGGCTCTCACACCTACCCTACAATGTTATTCTACATTAAGTAATTACACCATCAAGATCTTGAAGATATGAGATAATGCATGATTAATTCAAATCAATGGGAATCAATAGGCATTATGTTTGATTGAATAATCTGAACACTAAAGGGTTAAACTTCATTTGATTGGTATCTTTTTTTTTCATTTTTTTCTCACAATGGAAGTAATCATGAATAGTTCTACAAATGTTTTCCCTCACTTCTTTGAGACAGTCAAACATGTTTTATCTTCATGTTTACATTGATAATCTGTATTTATAAACAAAGGTGGAAAATTGGCAGAACTGTTAGTGTTGAATAGAATACGTCATATTTGATATGAACCTTTTCACTCTGAGTTCAAATCCTACTGAAATCAGCTTTGTTTTTCCCTTCTTTTGAAGTTGGAAAGAAGAAAAAGGAAAAACTACCAGTCCAAGGCAATGGAACTGTTAGAAAATCAGGAATGGTGCCTTTTGGTATCTATTCTGGATCCTTGTATTCCAACAGCCATGTCTGGAATGAGATTGGTGTCAACCTGTACCAGTCCAAGTCATTAGGCTTTTCTTGAGACTTGCATGTGTGGACAATGACTAATTGTACTGGAAAGTCTTGCTCAAGCCTGCACATTCATGTGCATGGTCAACATTGACTGATGGAAGGGCTCTACATTTAAAAGCAAAATGATGGCTCAGCAATAGAATACAATTATAGACTGTGTAACTGAGGGGAGAACTGAGTGGTAAAAGGTTCAAATTTCTGAATTTCTTGTCAGTTCTACTTTGAGAATTACATCATCATCATCATCATTTAGCATCCATTGTCCATGCTGGCATGGGTTGGACAATTTGACCAGGGCTGACAAGCTGGAAGGCTACACCAGGCTCCAGTCTGGTTTGGCATGGTTGGATGCCTTTCCTAAAGCCAATCACTCCAAGAGTATAATAGCTGCTTTTGCATGCCACTGGCACAGGTGCCATTTGCATGACACCAGTATCTGCCACAACCACGATTTCACTTGGCTTCATGTGTCTACCTTCTCAAGCACAGCATATTGCCAAAGGTCTCAGCCATTTGTCATTACCTCTGTGAGGCCCAGTGCTCAAAAAGTGCTTTCTACGTGCCACCAGCATGGGTGCTAGTTACGTGACACCAGCATCGGCCACATTGCCTCCATAAGGCAAGTTACATGTCACTAACAGTGGCCACTGGAGGATGGGGATATCCAAACACCACAGATGCTCAGAAAACAGATTCCATCACACTCAAGGGGAAGAAACTAGAAGTTGTTGAGAGCTTCTGCTACCTAGGTGACCAAGTTAGTAGTGGGGGTGGATGCGTCTACCCCTACTGGTGACAAAAGGCCTCTCGCTCAGAATGAAAGGTAGATTGTACGATGCATGCATGCAAACTGCCATGCTTCACGGTAGTGAAACATGGGCCATGACTGTGGAGTACATGCGTAGGCTCAAAAGAAATTAAGCTAGCATGATCTGCTGGATGTGTAATGTCAGTGTGCACACACAACAGAGAGTAAGCGCCCTGAGAGAAATGTTGGACATAAGAAGCATAGGATGTGGCATGCAAGAGAGCCGTTTGCCCTGGTATTGTCATGTACTATTGATGGATGAGAAGAGATGTGTTAAGAAGTGCCACTCTGAAACAGTTGAAGGAATCCGTAGTGGAGGTAGACTCAGGAAGACATGGGATGAGGTAATCAAGCATGACCAAACGTTGGGCCTCACAGAGGCAATAACAAAAGACGGAGACCTGGAGATATGCTGTGACTGCAAAGACCCAGCAAATAAAGTGAGTTCACAGCTGTATCATACAGTTTTGCATAACCAGCCCCAGCACATTCAAAAGTACCTTGGATTGTAGGGCGACCTGCTGTGCTTGAAGAGACCTATTGGGTCAAGTACATCAACATCAAAATGAAAATCAAATGGAAATTGTAGTTGTGATACCCATGCCAGTGGCATGTAAAAAGCACCGTCCGAACGTGGCTGGTGGCACGTAAAAAGCACCAACCAATCATGACCGTTGCCAGCCTCCTCTGGCCCCTCTGCCGGTGGCACATAAAAAGCACCCACTACACCCATGGAGTGGTTGGCGTTAGGAAGGGCTTCCAGCTGTAGAAACACTGCTAGATCAGACTGGATCCTGGTGCAGTCTCCTGGCTTCCCAGACCCCAGTTGAACCGTCCAACCCTTGCTAGCATAGAAAACTGATGTTAAACGATGATGATGATGACGACGACGATACAAACAGTGTTGTTTATTTGCAATCTTCAATGAAAACCTTCCTGGCTAATGCGCTGTTCATGTTTGAAGGACTGAGAAATATTACCTTGACTGGAAACTGGTGAGAGTTATTAACAGGAGAGCACTTGACCATAGACAATCTGCCTTGACAAATTTCATCTGACCATCTATGCAAGCATGAAAAAAAAATACATGAAAACAATGATGATGACAATGGTTATGATGATTATTGGAAGGAGGTTGAGGACCATGGGAATTGAGGATTGTTTGAGGAAACTTTTCTAGGCTAGTAGCTTGGTTGCATTTACAGAAAGAGTTCTAAATCTGGGGAAATGGTCTGTAGTCCAAGTATTAACATTACAAAGGTCAACATGCTAATTTAGATCAGAAGACCTAGTATCATTGAGGAAGTGGTTTTGTTCAGTATGTAGGAAGGAAGGTGGAACTTAACTCTATCTATTCACAAATAAACTATGAATAAACAAATGAGATTTCTGGCAAACTGACAGAAAAGTAAGAGTTTAGATATATCAGAGGAGTAGCTAGCATTATAATCACTGTTGAAATGAAATCTCAGACAGCTGTCTCATTAGATGTAGCTGTTAAGTTTTTTATTGATGTTGACAGTAAAAGCTTTCCCTGTGGGGGAAAAGTTGTTCTGTATGAAGCATAAGTAAAACTTGTGATATGGAGCCATGGACTTTAAATAAAGAAAATCTATGAAGGATGGAGAGAAATGAGTCAAGCATGATTCAGTGGATACTAACTTGTATGAGAAGCTGATAGATCATCATCATCGTTTAATGTCTGCTTTCCATGCTGGCATGAGTTGGATGGTTTGACTGAGGACTGGCAAACCAGAAGGGTGTTTCTACAGCTGGATGCCCTTCCCACTGCCAACCACTCTGAGAGTGTAGTGGGTGCTTTTTACATGCCACTGGCATGAGGGCCAGTCAGGTGGTACGGGCATCAACCTCACTTGAATGGTGCTTTTTATGTGTCACCAGCATGGTAGCCAGTTGAGTAGCACTGGCAGCGGCCACGCTTGGATGGTGCTTTTTACATGTCACTGGCACAGAACCAATCCGGTGGCACTGGCATCGACCACACTTAAATGGTGCTTTTTACCTGTCACTGGCACAGGTGTTAGTCAGGTGGTACTGGCATCGGCTACAACAATGACTTCACTTGACTCAACAGGTCTTCGCAAGCACAGTTTATTGCCCAATGATTGAAGGGTTCTCTTAAATGGGCCAGCTATGCTGCACTAGCATAGGCCATGGTTATGGTCTCACTTGGCTTGCGGGGTCTTCTCAAGCACAGCATATCTCCAGAGTTTCAGTCACTTGTCATCGCCTCTTTGAGGCCCAATGTTTGAAAGTCATGCTTCACTCCCTCATCCCAGGTCTTCCTGGGTCTACCTCTTCCACAGGTTTCCTCTACTGCAAAGGTGTGACACTTTTTCATGCAGCTGTCCCTATTCCATACACAACATACATAGTAAAGGTATTGAGTAGTGTATGCAGGGAAAACAACTCTAGTGGTTATAGACTTGTGTTAAGAGGCTATGAATACCAAATGAGAAAAAAAGTGGTGAGTCACTGACAATGAAAGGAGCTCATGGAAAAGGATAAGGTAGGATATAGTGAAGGCTAATCCGTGGACGTTGGGATTCCTTGGATCAAGACTGATGACAATTCATCATATTACAGACTTGTCAATTGCATACATTGGAGAAATTGACATTCAAACAAATATATATATATATATATCACTGTATGTATATGCATATATATACATTGTGTGTGTGTGTATGCAACATTAGGCAAATGTCCTCTGTAGCGCTGGGCCAACTAAAGGCCTGTGAGTGCATACGGTAGCTGGCAGAAACATTAGCAGGCTGGGTGAAATGCTTAGTGGTATTTTGTCAGCTGCTACATTCTGAGTTCAAATTCTGCCGAGGTTGACTTTGTCTTTCATCCTTTCGGGGTCAATTAAATAAGTACCAGTTATGTACTGGGGTTGATGTAATCAACTTAATCCATTTGTCTGTCCTTGTTTGTCCCCTCTGTGTGTAGCCCCTTGAGGGCAGTAAAGAAATAAGAATCTGAAAAGAAGCCTACCACCCTCCACACACACTCACACTGGGAGGGAGAGGGAGAGAGAGAGAGAGAGAATGTATGTACATGATGTGTTATGTGTCTTCTTGACTTAACATTTCATGCTAAGTATAAATACTCATCACCATTACATGATTGGTGAAGGCAGTGAGCTGGCAGAACTGTTAACATGCTGGGCAATATGCTTAGCAACGTTTTGTCCATCTTTACACTCTGAGTGCAAATTCCACAAGCGTCAACTTTGCCTTTCATCCTTTTGATGTCGATAAATTAAGTAACAATCAAGAACTAGGCTCGATGTAATCAACTTGCCCCTTTCCCCCAAATTTGCTAGCCTTGTGCCAAAATTTGAAACTATTACATGGGTGGTGATGTTCCTAGGCAATCTTCTGTGAAAACAACAATCTGGTTTGGTGAAATTGCTACCATGCTAGGAAACAGATGAAGGTTGTGGAAGATTCCATTTTATTTTTTATCTTTTTATCAGAAGGGAAGGCAATACTTGTGACTCTTTACAGGGTATCTAACACTGAAGGGAAGGAGAGAGGAATATATCCTCAAATTGGAAATTTGTCCTGAATGTTTGCAACAGAATGGACTTCACTAAAGTTACCTGGAATACCTTGTGGTGGTGTTAAACCAAGCAATAGGCAAGTATCTTCTACTATAGGCTTGGGCCCACCAAAGTTTTGTGTGTGAATTTGATAGATGGAAACTGAATATGTATGTGTGTGTTTGCGTTTATCTTTATCTAGACATCATGTAATGGTTGCAAGTGAGTATAATTGTCATAGCAGCAATATTGTTCATTTCCTGTCTTCCGTGAAAAATATGTCTGGCATAGGGAAATATTGTATTACCTGGAAACAAGTGAGGGTTAGCAACATGAAGGGCATCTGGTTGTAGAAAATCTACCTCAACATATCCTGGAAAAGGGACATTAACCCTTTCGTTACCAACCCGGCTGAAACTGGCTCTGACTCTGAGTACAAATGTCTTGTCTTCATAAGTTCTGAATTAAAATCTTCCACCAAACCTTAGTCACAATTTATGTTCCTAACACTAGCTGAATGATAACTAAGTTATTTTATTAAATTCTTTGTTATATTTAAAGTATTTGAAAGAAACACAGAGTATCTCAAAATAAATCATCATCATCATCATCATCGTTTAACGTCTGCTTTCCATGCTAGCATGGGTTGGACGATTTGACTGAGGTCTGGTGAACCAGATGGCTGCACCAGACTCCAATCTGATCTGGCAGAGTTTCTGCAGCTGGATGCTCTTCCTAACACCAACCACTCCAAGAGTGTAGTGGGTGCTTTTACGTGCCACCGGCACGAGGGCCAGTCAGGCGGTACTGGCAACAACCAATAATAATAATAATTATTATTATTATGGTGACCATTGTCATTGTTGAAATTTATATTGTGTCTTTAAAACTCAAATAGTCTGGCTTAAAATAGGTAACATTCACTTTGTAGTTGTTTTATTGGTGTTTGGTAAAGTACTAAATTACAAACCAACACTCAACCCAAGAATTTTGTAGAAATCTCTTATCAAAGAGACCATGGAATTCAAAGTTATTTCTTCAACATTTGTTGCAAATGAATTCTAACTCTTAAACATATTCCCTGTATTTTATAGCATTTGGGTCTTAGAACAGTTTTTAATTCCAAGAGACTGAGACCTTTGGAGATATGCAGTGATTGGGAAGACCCAGCAAGTAAAGTGAGATCACAGCCATGGCCGATGCCAGTGTTGCACGACTGACCCATTTAAAAGTACCCATGAAGCGTCAGGTGATATATGTGCTTGAGAAGACCTGTTGAGTCAAGTGAAATCAAAATTGTAGTTGTGGCCAGTGCCACCTGACTGGCACCCATGCTGGTGGCACATAATAAGCGCACCATTTGAGCTTGGGTTGATGCTAGTGCCACCTGACTGGCTCCCTGTGCCGGTGGCATGTAAAAAGTACCACCCGAACGTGATCGATGCCAGTGCCACCTGACTGGCTCCCATGCTGGTGGCACATAAAAGCACCAAGGGCATCCAGCTGTAGAAACATTGCTAGATCAGATTGCAACCTGGTGCAGCCTCCTGGCTTGCCAGTCTTCAGTCAAACTGTCCAACCCATGTCAGCATGGAAAGCGGACGTTAAATGATATTGATGATAGAAAAGGCGGCGAGTTGGCAGAAATGTTAGCACGACGGGCGAAATGCTCAGTAGTATTTCGTCTGCCGTTACGTTCTGAGTTCAAATTCTGCCGAGGTCGACTTTACCTTTCATCCTTTCAGGGTCGATTAAATAAGTACCAGTTACACACTGGGGTCGATGTAATCGACTTAATACCTATGTCTGTCCTTGTTTGTCCCCTCTGTGTTTAGCCCCTTGTGGGTAATAAAGAAATAGATATTGATGATAGAAGCACTTCTGAACATCTTTGAAATCATGTTAGATCATTAAATCAATTCAAACCCGTGTATTTTTCATGCCTCCAAAATATATATTTCAGTATTTCCTAAATGTAGTTAATTATGTTTTCAGGATTCCAATATTGTGCAATTCTTAGCGAAGGGATTCTTGTCGTCTGATCGCAATGAAGTACATGCAGCTATAAACTTACTTTCTATTGGATCCAAGCTGGAATCGTTCCCTCATGTCGCGTATGTACACTAATCTTTTCTTTATTGCATGTCCATCCTTGTTTCTCTATATATTAGTGCTGGCATGGTTGTGGTGGAGAAGCTTGCTTCCAAACCAGGTGGGACAAACATTAAAAAGAAATAAAATGAAATATCAAGTTTTGTTTACATTTTATATGTTTTGTCTTTGTGTTTCTTTTCAGATCAACATATTCTAAGTAGCAAGTCAGGGTTAAAAAGAATAATGAGAATTTTCAAATATTTGTTTAAGTGGACAATAACAGGAGGGATATAATGAGAAGAATTCCATGGAGAAAAGACAAAGGTCATAGGTGGAACAAATAATACAGGGAGATTGTTTAATGTTTGGTAATAAAGGAAGTGAGTAATGCTTAGAACTGACAATGAGAAATATACACAAGCGGGGAACAGAAGAATCATTAGTAAATTACTATTGTAAATTAGATTTGTCATCACAGATATAGTTGACCTTCACACATGTAATAAAACATTCCAAACCTTGTGACATGGGATTGGGAGACAACGAAGAGCAAAAAAGACAAAAAAAGACAGCTCAATAATCAAATATATATATAGTCCAACCCATGCTAGCATGGAAAGTGGACGTTAAACGATGATGATGATGATGATATATATATATATTACCATCATCGTTTAATGTCTGCTTGCAATGCTGGCATGGGTCAAATGGTTTTTTTATTGGAACTGTTGGTGCCACATAAAAAAGCACCCAACACACCCTGTAAAATGGTTGACATTAAGAAGGGTGTAGTGGTTAAGTGTGTATCAGTATGTGTTAAGGTGAACAAATGTGGTAGGCATGTGGATGCCTTTGAAGTAAACAAAAATATGACATCAATTCATAATTAAAATAATTTATTTACTGTACTTGCATTTGCCTTTGGTATACAATATTCTTCACTACATGTAATTGTTGACAACTGCTACGAGTTGCTAGTAATAGAATCAGGGCACATCTGTGGAGGTGATATGTCAGAACTGAATATGTTTTTGTGTGTGTATGTGTGCATCGTTCATCTGAGAAAGTAGTCTGCCAAAACCTTTCTATCTGCATCCTAGGTCTTTCTGTCTGTCTTTCTGTTGACCACGAGGGCTTCCAGCCATAGAAACAATGTCAAAATAGACAACCAGAGCCTGGTGTGGCTCTCCAGCTTGCTAACTTCTGTCAAACCATTCAGTCCATGCCAGCATGGGAAAAGGACATTAGATGATGATGATGATGGTGGTGGTGGTGGTGGTGATGATGAGTTTCAACTATACACTTTCTTCAGTGAAACTGGTCTTGCAACTCATTCAAAAAGATTAATTAATAATCCTGCTGCATTTTAATATTTTGTGTTGTTGTTGTTGTTGTACAGCTGCTGTCAATATTGATTCATCACATTGACCCGCAGTGTGTAGAGGATTTGTGTTGGTGATTGTTCACAAGTTGTCAAGGTCCTGACCAAAACGTGTTTCACCAATCTTAGAAGAATGATAAGCCGCATTGATCCTAACATCATTTTCGACTTAAAACTCCAACAATTGGGTGGATGTTTGTCAGTTTTCATGATGAGGATTCAGATGTTTGGCCAACCAAAATATTTACTCTTTGAATGAACAGTTAAGAAGTTGGTCATCCCACTTAATATAATTCTCAGGTGAAATCCATGTGATACAATGCATGATGAGTCTATTTTTTTTTTAAATACAGGCATAATTTATATAGTGGGCTTCTTTACAGTTTCCATGTACCCAGTTTCTCTCACAAATTATTGGTCAATCCAAGACTATAGAAACTATACTGGGCCAAGATGCCACATGGTGTGATTAAAACCAGAAGCTTTAAGGCTCTAAGTCAAAATTTTTCCCCATTCAGCCATACAATTCAGCCTATTAAAATAATTAAAATTAAATACCTTATCTTTTACTTGTTTCAGTCATTTTTTTTAATGCCTGGTACTTATTCTTTTGCCAAACTACTAAGTTACAGGGGCTTAAACAAACCAACAGCAGTCGTCAAGCAGTGGTTGGGGACAGACACACATGCACATACACATTTACAGCAGGCTTCTTTCAGTTTCTGTCTACCAAATCTACTGACAATGCTCTGGTCAGCCTGGGGTTAAAGTAGATGACATTTACCCATTCTTTGGTGAGAAGATACCACTAAAATTTGGTTTCGTTAATAGTCTCCTGCAATTCTCTAGATGGTCAGCTGTTGTTTGGCAGATAAAAGTAAAACTTAAAAACCAAAATATCTTAAGGCATGGCTGTGTGGTAAATCACATGGCTCCAAGTTCAATCCCACTGCATCAGAAGAATTGCAAGAGACTATTAATCAAACCAAATTTTAACCCCATAGAATATTTTTGCAAAGCATTTTTGTTCATTAGGCAAAATGGGTCTGAAGCTTTTTGATTTTTATACAATGTCAAAGGGATGAGGGAATATATTCTCCTTAATACTCTCTCACTCTCTCTCTCTTTTACTTGATTCATCATTTGACTGTGGCCAATCGAAAAATCGACCTCAGGACTTATTCTTTGGAAGCCTAGTACTTATTCTATTGGTCTCTTCCGCTGAACCGCTAAGTTATGGGGACGTAAACACACCAGCATTGGTTGTCAAGCGATGTTGGAGGACAAACACAGACACACTCACATATATATATGTACATATATACGACAGGCTTCTTTCAGTTTCTGTCTATCAAATCCACTCAAAGCTTTGGTCGGCCCGAGGCTATAGTAGAAGACACTTGCCCAAGGTGCCATGCAATGGGACTGAACCCGAAACCATGTGGACCACATAGCCCTTCCTACATTTTTTTTTTTTATATTTTAATTTTTGAAAGAAAGACTAACTTAACATTGCTTGTTCTGTTTTGTTTTTAAATTTATATTTTTCCATGCTGGCATGGGTTGGACAGAACTTCTTGAAATATTATTCTATGGCTGGATGCTTTTCCTGATGCCTATCTTTACTTGTTTGCAAGTCAGATCTTTGTGCATTTTCATTGAATTGCTGATATACTGCTTACAAGAGACGTAAACAATGTCAAGCAGTGTCAACACAATGATAAACAGTCTAAAATGTGTACACACACACACACCATCATGATGGTGATCATTATTATTTAACATCCGTCTTTCATGTTGGCAAAGGCTGGATGAGTCAACATGATGCACTGAATCAGAGAATTGCACCAAGCTCCAATATTTACTATGGCACATTTTCTATGGCTCAATACCCTTACTGTTGACCGGCTTCTCTACAGTTTCCATCTAGCAGATTTTACTCTTAAGATGTTGGTAAGCTGAAGGCTTTAGTGGAAGACAGTTGCCCAAAGTGCTCCATGGATGGGGTGGGGGGAAACAAATCTGAAACCACATGGTTGCAAAGCAAACTTCTTAACCACAGAACCATACTTGTACCTGCAAAGTAATTAAATTCTTGCCAATTACAAAATACTTTCATTGATTTTGGCAATGAGTTGTTCTCACTCCTAGTACACTACTACCACCACCACCACCACCATCATTATCATCATCATAACGTCCACATTTCCATGCTTGCATGGATCAGATAGAATTTGCTGAGGCAGATTTCTATGGTTGGATGTCCTTCATGTTGCCAACCCTCACTTTTTCCCAAGTAAGGTAATATTTCTACATAGATGGATATGTTTCCAAGGAAGATTGGAAAGAAAGGATGCTGCTACAGATAAATATTTACATATTGCTGTACTGAATTACTGGGTGTTAATTGAGAAAAATCTTCTGACATACACCTTGCATCATAAAACAAAGTGTCACAAACTAGACACGCCAATGAGGATCATCAAAAACAGGCCTGATTCTCTCTCTTCTCCCCCCCCCCCCCACACACTTTGTTTTTACATTTATATTTTCGAAAGAAGAGGAGAAAGGTTTTTTGGACATTAATGTAGTTGTATATTATTGAAGCAGCTGTTCTTTCTAATGACTCAACTCAGCTATGAAGCAGGAGTGAGGCAAGGAACCTATTCTGTCTGGTGTACAGACTGAAACAAGGTATTTTGACTTCTACTGTGACATATGCAACATTTCTAAGTTACTTCTACAGATTTTCTACAGAATTTAGAGCCAGCGCTGACAGTTAGGATGCTTCATATACTAATACGTTTGTGACTGAAGATAGAAAAATATGTAACAGATGTGTATACATATTTCAAGAATTCTTGCTCCTTCAGTACCATATCCAACCAATTAACTATCCAAGAACACATTGCTTAAATACCCAATAAGTTTATTGGTGTAACACTATTGTATAGACCAATTTACATATTAAACACATTCCTGGCAACTGGTACATCATCATCATCATCATTTAACATCCGTTGTCCATACTGGCATGTACTGGACGGTTTGCCTGGGGCTGGCAAGCTAGAAGGCTGCACCAGACTCTAATCTGATTTGATATGGTTTCTATGGCTGGATGCCCTTCCTAATGCCAACCACTCTGAGAATGTATTGGGTACTTTTACATGCCACTTGTATGGGTGCCATTTGTGTGACACCGGTATCTGCCATGACTGTGATTTTTGCTTGGCTTGATGGGTCTTCTTCTCAATCATGGCATAATGTCAAAAGTTTTGGTCATTGCCTCTGTGAGGCCCAATGCTCAAAAGGTGCTTTTTACATACCACCAGCATCAGCTACGACTACCATTTCACTTGGCTTGATAGGTCTTCTAAAACACAGCATATCATTATCATCATCGTCATCATCTAACGTCCATTGTCTATGCTGGCATGGGTTGGCATGCTGGGAGGCTGTGCCAGGCTCCAGTCTGATTTGGCATGGTTTTCTATAGCTGGATGCCCTTCCTAACACCAACCACTCTGAGAGTGTAATGGAATAGTTGGCATTAGGAAGGGCATCCAGCTGTAGAAAACCATGCCAAATCAGACTGGAGCCTGGCACAGACTTCCAGTGTGCCAGCCCAGTCAAACTGTCCAACCCATGCCAGCATACATATTAATTACTCATAGGGATACCTTATTTCAATTAAGCAACCTTAATATACTACCAAACATATTAAAGTATTTAAAAGTCAATACTATATCCTACTTTTGAGAATTTATATAGGCGCAAGAGTGGCTGTGTGGTAAGTAGCTTGCTTACCAACCACATGGTTCCGGGTTCAGTCCCACTGTGTGGCACCTTGGGCAAGTGTCTTTTACTATAGCCTCAGACTGACCAAAGCCTTGTGAGTGGATTTGGTTGATGGAAACTGAAAATGCCTGTTGTATATATATATATATATATGTATGTATGTATGTGTGTGTGTGTTTGTGCGTCTGTGATTGTCCCACCACCACCATCGCTTGACAACCAATGGTGGTGTGTTTACATCCCCGTAACTTAGCGGTTCGGCAAAAGAGACCGGTAGAATAAGTACTAGGCTTCCAAAGAATAAGTCCTGGTACTGATTTGCTTGACTAAAGGTGGTGCTCTAGCATGGCCGCCGTCAAATGACTGAAACCAGTAAAAGAGAGATAGGTTAAAAGTGATTGTATAAACCTTTGATATAGCTAGTAGTATATCATGATTGCAAAATGAAATACAATGTTCCTACCAGCAATCAATATACACAACATGGCTATAACAGTATTTGAACTCATGACCATATGGTCAGTAATATAGCAACCTTTACCACACATCAACTATAGCTCTTGTATTTGGCTGATCAAAACTTTACCACTTCACTGACGCTGAAGGTTGATATGTGATATTTGTGCTGCAGAGTAACTCAAAGATTTCTCACGTTTTATTTGTATATGTATATTTTTTACTCATTTATCTTAACTCTTGATTAGAAAGCAATCATTTCTTCATTAACCTTAGCAGAAGTTTTGATAATTCTGTAAAGAAAACACATTTTTAACCACCCAACCTCTTACCACCATCACTCATCTCTCTTTCTCTCTCTCTCTCCCTCTCCTTTTGCCCATCCTTCTTGAGGCAGAATTTGTTGTTTTTGCTTTTCTTTACAAATTGACATTTGAAGAACGGATAACACTGAAGTCTGTACTGTATCTCAGCACTGGCTACCAGACTCACCTCCAAGCTTTGGCACCCTGCAAACATATTAAATGAAACTTTCTGTTAAGCAAATTGGAACTTAGTTCTATTACTATTATACGGCATAGGTCGTTAACCATATCAGGAGCTGATATTCCAATTAATTTTTAAAAGATGAGGCACGTCTTATCTTTGACTGAGATTAGATTTGTTTAGCTTGAAACTGTTTGTTGTTGTTGTTGTCATGATTCCTGTTAGCTTTTTATGTTTTCTTCTCAGACAATACACACACATCATCATCATCATCATCATCATATTTCTGCATTCAGTGCTAGTGTGGGTTGAACATATTCATATCTCTGTTACTCTTTTACTTGTTTCAGTCATCTGACTGTGGCCATGCTGGAGCACCGCCTTTAGTTGAGGAAATCGGCCCCAGGACTTCCTCGACTTCTATAGTAGAAGACACTTGCCCAAGGTGCCACGCAATAAGACTGAACCCAGAACTATGTGGTTGGTAAGCAAGCTACTTACCACGCAGCCACTCCTGTGCTTCTATATATCTATATACATGCACACACACATATTGTGCATTAATGTTATAAGCATTTAATTTTTTTCGTTTAATTTACTTAATATTTATCTTTTGTTTGTAATTTTGTCTTAATCATAATTTCATTTTCATGTATATCTATGCCATAGGCACAGGCATGGCTGTGTGGTAAGAAGTCTGCTTCCCAACTACGTGGTTCTGGGTTCAGTCCCACTGCGTGACACCTTGGGCAAGTGTCTCCTATTATAGCGTCAGACCAACCAAAGCCTTGTGAGTGGATTGTGAAAGAAGCCCATCATGTATATGTACCACCATTGCTTTGCAACCATTGCTGTGTTTAAGTCCCCGTGACTTAGCAAAAAGGATCGATGGAATAAGTACTGGGGTCGATTCATTTGACAAAGAATTCTTCATGGCAGTGCCTCAGAATGGTCACAGTCTAATGACTGAAACAATTAAAAGATAAAAGATAATTAAGATGGGCTTAAAACCTCTGCTAATATTTATGTTTGATCCAGAATTGTTAGCACGCCGGGCAAAATGCTTAGCAGTATTTCATCTGTCTTTACGTTCTGAGTTCAAATTCCTCCTAGGTCAACTTTGCCTTTCATCCTTTCGGGTCGATAAATTAAGTACTGGGGTCGATCTAATCAACTGGCCCCCTCCCCCAAAAATTTCGGGCCTTGTGCCTAGAGTAGAAAAGAACATTTATGTATGATTCTAAAGTGGCAAGCTGGCAGAATCATTAGCATGTTGGCTAAAATGCTTAGTGGCATTTTGTCTGTCACTACGTTCTGAGTTCAAATTCCACTAAGGTCAACTGTGCCTTTCATCATTTTGGGTTCCATTTCAGTACTTGGGGTGGTTGATGTAATCTTGTGCCAAAATTCGAAACCAATATTTATGTTTGATCTGGGTCTATAAAGAAATCATTGCTTTCAAATGAGGACTAAAGATGAATACTCATGGCATCTGTATTGGAACACATTTGGGTTTATAAATATTGTTTGACCTCCCCAAGTTATCCCTGATTAAGCAGAGCTATCATCAAATGACTTCCAGCTGATACTATCACATCTTTTTGTTAGACAGTGTGAGCTAAGACTACATTAACCGAGATGTCCTAAGTTTTTAGATGAAAACTTGTGATATGGCTGCTATTTCTAGCAAACCAAACTTCTATCTTTAATCTTTTACTTGTTTCAGTCATTGGATTGTGACAATGTTGGGACTCTGCCTTGAAGGGTTTAGTCAAACAAATTGACCCTAGTACCAATTGTTAAGTGTGGTACTTGTTCTATTGGCCTCTTTTGCCAAACTGCTAAGTTGCAGGGACATAAACAAACCAACACCAGTTGTCCAGCAGTGATTGAATACAAACACAAAAAGGCACATGCATACATGCTAGCCCTGTTTATAGACTTACTATATAGGTTACATGTATTATACCATACCTTTATACTGTGTGGATTGAGATCCCTATTGTCAGGACCCTGATATTAGATAAAATGTTAATACTAATAGTATGCAAAAAATTTGTAGCTATTGAAATTGTTGCGTATAGAAGCAAATTGGCAGCTTATTTCTATGGGATTAGTCAAATTGCTGTTGATGCCTCCTCTGATGAGAATCAATTAAGGCTATTCATTTTTTGCCAGCTGAGTGGACTTGAGCAACATGAAATGAAGTGTTTTGCTCAAGAACACAATGTGTCACCTGGCCCAGGAATCAAAACTACAATCTTATGATTATGAGTCTAACACCGTAACCATTAACCCATGCACCTCCACAATATATGTATATATCTCCCTTACAGGGCTGATCGAATTGGCTGCCGATTTCTTCGCGGGGTTCTCTTCCCCTTCTCTCCCCCTCTTTTTACATTGTCTGTCTGGACTCCTCTCTTCCTACTTCTCTCCATGGCTATGCATACTTAAGCTAGTAACCTGCCTCATTCTTGATTCCGAATTCCTTTTGCCAAGTCTGTCCGTAAACGAAGTGATCCCAAGATAAGAAATCTTTGAACTTTAATTCACCCCGTATCTCTATTTATTATTATTTATTATGTATCATTATTCTGAGCCCCCTAGTCGCCACTCTGTTTACTATTTCAGCCTCGCCTCGTTTTTGCATATTCTGTATAATTCATTAGTTATCGTTATAGATATTTAAGATCTATCTCCCTTACAGGGCTGATCGAATTGGCCTACCCGCCCCCACCACCAATACCGGATATCTCTATTTTGCTCCAACTATACCGGATGTCGTTTCTCCCACCACCATTATAGGTGTCTACTCTTTGAACCCCCCTCTTCAATACGCTATTTCACCATGCATTACCCCTCTCTCGATATCCTACGTTCTACTTGCCTAGAACCTGTCCTCTGAACCACCTCCCACTGGTGCTCCCCTATATTTCTGCACCCCCCCCACCACCATTATAGGTGTCTACTCTTTGAACCCCCCTCTTCAATACGCTATTTCACCATGCATTACCCCTCTTTCGATATCCTACGTTCTACTTGCCTAGAACCTGTCCTCTGAACCACCCCTCCCACTGGTGCTCCTCTATATTTCTGCCCCCCCCACCACCATTATAGGTGTCTACTCTTTGAACCCCCCTCTTCAATACGCTATTTCACCATGCATTACCCCTCTTTCGATATCCTACGTTCTACTTGCCTAGAACCTGTCCTCTGAACCACCCCTCCCACTGGTGCTCCTCTATATTTCTGCCCCCCCCACCACCATTATAGGTGTCTACTCTTTGAACCCCCCTCTTCAATACGCTATTTCACCATGCATTACCCCTCTCTCGATATCCTACGTTCTACTTGCCTAGAACCTGTCCTCAGAACCACCCCTCCCACTGGTGCTCCCCTATATTTCTGCACCCCCCCCACCACCATTATAGGTGTCTACTCTTTGAACCCCCCTCTTCAATACGCTATTTCACCATGCATTACCCCTCTCTCGATTTCCTACGTTCTACTTGCCTAGAACCTGTCCTCTGAACCACCCCTCCCACTGGTGCTCCCCTATATTTCTGCACCCCCCCCCCATAAAAAGCACCATCCGAACGTGGCCGATGCCAGACCCCTCTGGCACCTGTGCAGGTGGCACGTAAAAAACACCCACTACATTCGCGGAGTGGTTGGCGTTAGGAAGGGCATCCAGCTGTAGAAACACTGCCAGACTAGACTGGAGCCTGGGGCAGTCCCGAGCTCCCCAGACCCCGGTCGAAACCGTCCAACCCGTGCTAGCGCGGAAAACGGACGTTAAACGATGATGATGATGATATATATATATACTCAAGAATTTTAATGGAGATAAGGCTCCAGTATATAGTACAACTGTTTTTTCGCTCATATATGAGCTAAAGGTTAATTAAATTTGATATAAGATAAAAATGTCAGATATCTGTCTTAAACTTTCAAACAAGCAAATTCATAATTCAGATGTATGACATGAGATATTATTCCACTCAAATAACCACATATTTATATTAAGACATAGATGATAAAAACACAGAAATATAAGAATAGAAAAATAGAAAATATAAGGAGTACTGTGAAAGTAGAAAATATAATTAGAATAGATTAAAGGATGCAATTGAAAGGATCAGTCCAAACCTGTGGCCATTTCAGAAAAATTTTAAGGGGCTGTAGGTAATAATCTAAATTCAACTCCCTGTATAAAAACATTTCCTTACTCAGGGTTCCTTTCTTGTGGTAAAATCCAGTAAGATACTGCAGAAAATAAACCTGTAAGCACACTTCAATCCTTCATATGTTTTTATACAAGGAGTTGAATTTGAATTATTTCCTACAGCCCCTTAAAACTTTTCTGAAACAGCCGTAGGTTTGGACTGATCCTTTCAATTGCCTCCTTTAATCTATTCTAACTATATTTTCTATTTTTATTCTTATATATCTATATTCTTATCATCTATGTCTTAATATAAATATGTGGTTATTTGAATGGAATAATATCTCATGTCATACATCTGAATTATGAATTTGCTTGTCTGAATGTTTAAGACAAATATCTGAAATTTTTATCTTATACCAAATTTTATTATATATGTGTGTGTGTGTGTATATATACATACATATATATATATATATATATATTATATATATATATATATATATATATATGCTTGCAAAAACCTGTTGAGGCAAATGAAATCAAAATCACTGACGTGGCCGATGATAGTACCACCTGATTGGCACTTGTGGTATTGGAATGTTAAAGCACCATCCAAGTGTGATCATTGCCAGGGCCACCAACAGGCTCCCATGCCGGTGGCACGTGAAAAACAACATTCGAGCATGGTCATTGCCAGTGCCACCTGACTGGCCCTCGTGGAAGGGCATCCAGCTGTAGAAACTTTGCCAGTCTAACTGTCCAGCCCATGCCAGCATGGGAAGTGGACGTTAAACGACGACAATGATGATATATACACCCATTTGTAGAAATGTTCTTAGAATATTTTTGTGTCACTCTGTCTCTTTCCTTTACTTTGCTTCTTAATTTCCTTTCTTTCTCTGTTACCCTCCTCCCACTATCATATGACCTGTAACAACCTAAGGTGTTGACACTCTTTTTCACATTTCCTTCAACTGCACTGGTCACGATTTTCTGAGCTCCTTGCTCTTCTCCTCCCATGTCTATAGTCCTTTATGACAGTTTTCATTTCTCCTTCACATTATCCACTTTTGTCTTGTCCTACAGCCCAAAGGCTTTTTTTTTTCGTACATGTATTACCATTATTAATTGTTGACTTCATGTGGTCCTAAGCCTTTATTCTGTTGATTGTTTTGTCCCTCGTCCATCCACCAATGGTCTCATTCTCAGCAAGTTTCTTGTCGGTGCCTCCAGAGTGGAAGCTATATTATTGATAAAGGCTGAAATTGCATTTGACCCTCTGGCCGATAACTAGTGAACAGTTGGTGACCTGTGTTTTCTGTTCACCTGTCATCATTATCATCATCGTTTAACATCTGTTTTCCATGCTGGCATGGGTTGGATGGTTTGACTTAGGTTTGGAGAGCCAGCGGCTGCACCAGGCTCCAATCTGATCTGACAATGTTTCTACAGCTGGATGCCCTTCCTAACACCAACCACTCCAAGCATGTAGTGGGTGCTTTTTACGTGCCACCGGCACAGGAGCCGGTTAGGTAGGCCTGGCATCAATCACATTCGGATAGTGCTTTTTACATGCCACTGGCACAGGGTCAGTCAGGGGGTACTGTATTGGCCACATTTGGGTGATGCTTTTTATGTACCACCAGCATGGGAGCGAGTTAGGTAGACCTGGCATTGACCATGTTCAGATGGTCCTTTTTACGTGCCATTGCCACGGGAGCCAGTCAGGGGGCACTGGTCACAGCTACGATATTGGTTTTACTTGACTCATATATATGTATGTATATGTAGGTGATGATGATGATGATGATGATATATATATATATATCATCATCATCATCATCATCATCATCATTTAACGTCTGCTTTCCATGCTAGCATGGGTTGGACGGTTCAACTGGGGTCTGGGGAGCCCGAAAGCTGCACCAGTCCAGTCAGATCTGGCAGTGTTTCTACAGCTGGATGCCCTTCCTAACGCCAACCACTCCGAGAGTGTAGTGGGTGATTTTATGTGCCACCGACACAGGTGCCAGACGAGGCTGGCAAACGGCCACGCTCGGATGGTGTTTTTATGTGCCACCGACACAGGTGCCAGACGAGGCTGGCAGACGGCCACGTTCGGATGGTGTTTTTATGTGCCACCGACACAGGTGCCAGATGAGGCTGGCGAACGGCCACGATCGGATGGTGTTTGTTACGTGCCCACAACAAGGAGGCCAGTTGATGCAGTACTGGCTACGGCTACGTTCAGATGGTTTTCTTGTGTGCCACCGGCACCACAGAGATACAAATTCCATTGATGTTCATCTATTTTGATTTGTTTTGATTTTCAGTTGCCTCAACAGGTCTTCACAAGTGTCACAAGAAGGAAGGTATGCACAGGTGGACTGACTACGTCCCAGGTAGGGATCACAGGTTATGGCCTGACTAGTCTTGCCGGGTTTCGGATGGTGTTTTTATGTGCCACCGACACAGGTGCCAGATGAGGCTGGCGAACGGCCACGATCGGATGGTGTTTGTTACGTGCCCACAGCACGGAGGCCAGTCGGTGCGGTACTGGCTACGGCCACGTTCGGATGGTTTTCTTGTGTGCCACCGGCACTGGTACCACAAAGATACAATTCCATTAATGTTCATCTATTTTGATTTGTTTTGATTTGATTTGATTTGTTTTGATTTCATTTTGATTTTCACTTGCCTCAACAGGCCTTCACAAGTATCACAAGGAGGAAGGTATGCACAGGTTGACTGACTACGTCCCAGGTAGGGGCCATGGGATATGGCCTGACTAGTCTTGCCGGGTCTTCGGATGGTGTTTTTATGTGCCACCGACACAGGTGCTAGATGAGGCTGGCGAACGGCCACGATCGGATGGTGTTTGTTATGTGCCCACAGCACGATGGCCAGTCGATGCGGTACTGACTACGGCCACGTTCGGATGGATTTCTTGTGTGCCACAGGCACTGGTACCACAAAGATACAAATTCCATTGATGTTCATCTATTTTGATTTGATTTGATTTGATTTTCACTTGCCTCAACAGGTTTTCACAAGTGTCACAAGAAGGAATGTATGCACAGGTGGACTGACTAGTCTTGCCGGGTCTTCGGAAGGTGTTTTTATGTGCCATCGACACAGGTGCCAGATGAGGCTGGCGAACGGCCATGATCGGATGGTGTTTGTTACGTGCCCACAGCACGGAGGCCGGTCGATGCGGAACTGGCTACGGCCACGTTCGGATGGTTTTCTTGTGTGCCACCGGCACTGGTACCACAGAGTGTGTGCCACCGGCACTGGTACCACAAAGTGTGTGTCACCGGCACTGGTACCACAAAGATACAGATTCCATTGATGTTCATCTATATATATATATATATATGAAATATACATTCAGTACAGGACATCACTGACAAATGAAAAACACATAAACACATAAGAGTTAAGTACAGGACAAAATACCAAAAGAAGTCTATCTCCTTCTCAGTTGTTGACTGTTTTACTACTCTCTATTTCGTGCTTTTAGTGAGAAGATAGGAAAACTTTATAAGACAGCAGCATCCAGAAATTTTTAAAATATAAAATTTGTGGAGAGTTAGGGCTTCAAACAAACAAACAACAACAGAATGGATGTACAAAATAAACAGTTGACAAGGACAAACATTAATAGCTGTTAGGCCAAGACGAATTATAATGGGTAATGCCTGGGAGAAATTTTTAAAGGAAATAGAATAAATAGAAGAGAAAATATGTCGGGAGGCAAGAGAAATTACATGCAGTCCAGTGGGCGTCTTGTCCAAAAAAGACAGAGAAATGGCCTGTAGTCACATGTGAGCAACAGGCAGAGGGGAAGGGGGTCAAGAGAGAGGATGAAGGAAAGAAACAAAAGGAGTGAGGAGAAGGAATGAAAGCTAGTAGAGAGTGGGAGAAAGAGGACAGCAAAGAAGGAGGGGGAGAAGCGGAAAATATAGAGGATTATAGAGGGATAGAGAGAAAGAAAGAGAACAGTGGAGTCGCAGAAATTATATAAATGTAGGAACTACATTTATGTACACACGCACACACACTTGATTGTGCATACCCTTGTCTAGGTATCATGTAATGGTTGTAAATCAGTTTCATTGTCATACAGGTGAGGTTATAAACAAAATTGAATACACATACACAATGTGTGTGTGTTATTTGTTCATGAGCCAGCTGCATTTTAGGCATAAGAGAATTACACCTGATGCCTCTTATACCTAAACTAACAACACACACCATGTGTAGGTGTGTTTGATTTTATTTATATAGCTCAAGCTGCTTCTAATTCACAAGTGAGGTTGTTCATTTCCAGTCTACTGTGTAAAACATGTCAGACCATGGGGAATATTGTTTTGCTTGGAAATGGGTGATGGTTGGCAACAGCAAGGGCATCTGGCTAAAGAAGATGTGCTTCAACAAATTTTATCCGACACATGCAAGCATGGTAAAGTAGACGTTAGATGATGATTTTATATATCCCATTGTTGTCGTCATTGTCATCATCATCATCATCATTTAACATCTGCTTTCCTTGGTGGCATGGGTAGGATGGTTTAACTGAGGACTTGCAAGCCAGTAGGCTGGACCTAGCTTCAATTTGATCTGGCAAGGTTTCTATAGCTGGATGCTCTTCCTAACGCCAACCACTTCGAGAGTGTAGGGGGTGCTTTTTACGTGCCACTGGCACAGGAGCCAGTCAGTGGGCACTGGCATCAACCTCATATCTATATACAGACACACACACACACATATTTATGCACACGCATGCACACATGCAATTCTTGCATAAGGATATGTGTATGTGTGTGAATTACATTATCTTCAAATAAAGAAAAAGCAATATGCTCTGGAAAAATTCTCACCAATGAACAAAATAATCTTTGGTGAAAGATGTTGCTAAAATTAATTTCAATCAAGAGTCTCCTGCAATACTCAAGACAACATGAAAGGAAGTCTCCTACTTATAAAATGAATACAAAATAGAATTCATTATCTTATTCATTTATCATCCACTTTCTCATGCTTGCATTGGTCAAATAGAATTTGTGGAGGAAGATTTTTCTATGGCTGGCTGCCCTTCCTGTCACAAACCTTCGTCTGTTTCCAAGCAAGGTAATATTTCCTTATGACCAGACATGTTTTATCACAGAAGACTGGAAACAAATAACCTTGCTTGTATGATGATGACACATTTACAATCATCACATGATGTGTAGCCACAAATACACATATCTACATACATACATACACACAACAATCTTCTTTCAGTTTTCCCCCTACCAAATACACTCACAAAGCTTTGGTTGGAGCTACATTAATAAATGCTTGTCCAAGGTGCTGTACAGTAGATTTTAACCCAGGAAGATTCAGAAACAATGTTCTCAACTCCACAGCCACACCTGTGCCTATTGACTTTTTCTTAATTCCATGATATTGCACTATGTAAGCAGTAAGAAAGAATGTTCAGACATTGGGTCCCACTGAGGAGATGGCAAGGGACTGAGACCTTTGGCGATTTGCTATGCTTGAGAAGAAATGTCAAGCTAAGTAAAACCATGGCCATCTATACATACTGGCATGTGCTGCTGTCTCTGTCTTGAAGGCTTGCAGGTGCTGGTGCCATGTAAAGTGCAGCCATTTCAGTGTCACATAAAAAGCACCTGTGCCAGTATCACCTAAAAAAACATTCAGTACACTCTGTAAAGTGGTTGGCGTTAGGAAGGGCATCCAGCCATAGAGGCCATGCCAAAGCAGATGATTGGAGTCTGGGCAACTCTTCAGCTAGCCCGTTCCTGTCAAACTGTCTGACCCACACCAGCATGGAAAACAGACGTTAAATGATGATGAGATAAGAAACCATCCCTGCTCTCTCCACTCCTTTATCTACCGGTTTGGCCTCACTTAAATAATGTCATCATGTTTTACCGCTTTCAGCATTCCTCAGTAATTACTTGTATTAACTGTTCTGCCAAAGCAGCTTTAAAACAGAAAGCTGCACTGATGCTGCATGCCGAGACATCTAAGCCTCTGCGTTGGCACACGTCTGGGTGACTTAGACACCACCTACTTTTGGCTTGCCATCAAGGTGTTCATCTGTTGCCGCCTTTGGTAGGCTGCAATTTTATTAGCATGCTTACACATACACATATGTATACACACAAACACAAACACACATATATATTCATTTGTATAGGCACACACACACATGCATATATATATATATATATATATATATATATATATATATATATATATATATATATATATATATATACACATATATATACATATATATGTATACACTTACATATTAACATTTATACACACATATACACATACACACACTCACACACATATACCTGTGCATATACATATGTGTGTGTGTGTGTGTATATCACATCTTACTTAAGGCTGCAACAGTTGTATATTAATATCACATACACACAGACTTTGTTGATATACAGAACGTTAGTGAGCAGGCTGCAGCTTAAACTTACATCACATTATAAAACAAACATCTTTCAGATTTATGATAGCACAAACAAACATTCTGAGTACTTAGAAAAAAAAAAATCGATGTTTTATTTTTGTTTAATTTTTTTTTCTCCTTTTTATTTAGCTAAAAATGTAAAAAAAAATCATGAAGTGTAGATCTTCTAATAACATGATTAAAAAGAAGAGTGGGCAGTTAGGAAATAAATGGCAGGTTTTTGTAATATATACTTTTTTTTTCCTTCTGTGTCTATCGAACCAATCTGTCTCATATTTTATCGTGTTTGAAAACGAGTTAAATTATTATGAGTCATCATTGAGTTGTGATAGTAGGTATATAGCTAACCAACTATAGAGGTCACCAATAAAGGTGTGCTATGTGTGTGTGTTTGTGTGTGTTACCATATGTTCAGCATTTTGAAAATGTGTGTTTTCTAAATCTTTTGGATATTTTGTCAATAAATTAGTAAGTAGATTTAGTGTACCAAAAAAACTATGACAGGTAGCTAGTTTGTTTTTTAAGAAGAATATGGACTGCACATAAATAATGTTTTGTTTCAGCTGTTTTTCAAACTGGAAAAGTTGTGATATATATATTATCATCATCATGATCATCATCATTTAATGTTTGTTTTCCATGCTGGACAATTTTGACAGGAGCTGGCAAACTGGAGGGCTGCAGCAAGCTCCAATCTTCTGCTTTGGCATGGTTTCTTCCCCAACACCAACCACTTTACAAAGTGTAGTGGATGCCTTTTGCCTGACACCAGCGCAGGTACTTTCCACATGGTACTGGCATGGGTGCTTTTCATGTGGTACCAGCATCTACCAAAGGGGAGTCGATTAAATTTATAACCACCCTTTATTGATATTTATTGTCAATAATTTCGAACATTCCTCAATAACTTTTACCTCCAAATATGCTTCAGATAGGTCCAACTTTGAAAAAATTTTCCTCCAATTTCATAAAAATTTTCTCCAGAGTTGGTAATGGGTAATTATATGGCATCAAACATTCATTTAATCCCTTTGAAAAATAAGCGCACACTCGGATTTTATTTATTTTTTTCTTAACATAAATTGTTGGGGATGCCCAATTTGTGTAATCAGTTTTTTCAATAATGCCAAGCTTTTCAAGTCTATCCAATTCTTTGTTGACTTCTTTCAACACTGCGAAAAGTACTGTTTGTTTTTGTTTAAAAACCGGTATAGCGTTTTCTTTCACTTGAAACTTCACCTCTGTTTTGGTGCAAAGACCCAATTCATCAGAAAAAACTTCGGGAAAAATATTTCATAATTCATTTTTTTTTAATCCTCTGACACCTTATTTGTACAGGTGTAAGAACCATTCACATTTTTACAAAAAGTATTTATGGGGAGGTCCCATAAGTTAACTCATTCCATCCAGTCTCTTCCAAATAAATTTGTATTTTTCTACACTAAAACTTTGGCTTTCAAGGTTTTTCCACAAACTGTAGCATCACTTATAATTTTGCCCATAAAATGCAATTTTTTTCCCGAAACACCTCACGCAATTTTCAAAGTTTCCTTTAATCTAGGTTTCTCTACTTTTCTCCATGTATCTTTATCTTTATCTAGTTTCAGCTCACGAGCTGTGGCCGTGCTGGGGCACTGCAATTGTATCTGTATTATTTGTCATGATATCACTGCCTGTATCCAATTGTAACTTGATATTCACATTATTCATTTTTATGGATACAAATTTTCATTTCTGAGTCTCATTTAGAAATTTTGTTAACAATACATTCTTTCTAGAATTTTTTTTTTGTTTGACCCTGTTTTGTTTCACTGTACAATGTGAGCTTTTATGTCCAATATTTCCATACTCAAAACATTCACGATTTTTAAAAGGACAATTACTTCTAATATGTAAACCTCTGCATACATAGCATGGATTTGGTCTTGATGTTCGTTTTTCCTTATCCGTTTCACACATGTATCTGAAAACAATTGTTTTCTTTAATTTTATCCACATTATGTCTTAAATTTATAATCCTCTGGCATTCTTCAGCTACTGCCTGTAGAGTTAATTTTTGGTCCTATTCTAATTTTGCTAATATATGGGAATATATATCAGCATCTTTTCTTGCAGTTAACCCTTGAACAAAAATTAGACAATTGAACAAATCCAGGGTTAATTTATTTAATTTGAATCTTTTACACTCTGTTAATGACCCCAGCATAGGTGATGCAATCTTCATCATCTTTTTTAACTAACTTTAAACACTGCCAACGGGTATTGAAAGGGGAACTTCTTTCACTGAAAATTCTTGATAACAAATTAATTGTTTCATCGAAACAAATCTCACCTGATTTCTTTAACAGAATATAATTACAGTATTTTTCTTGTTTAGCAGGGGATAATTTTCTTAAAATTCTTCTCATCATTCCAATTTTTACATTCTTCTTTGAAGATTTCTTTGTATCTTCTAAAATATGCAGAAAAAGTAGTACCTTTGGATCTTTACCTTTTGACCGACAGATTTAAAAATTAATTTTTTATAACTAAACACTTTCAAACTTCGTATACTGGTAGAATGTGTCACATAAAACATCTTTTTCTCTTAGCGTTGTTGAGACAATTCTGTATTTTGGAAGTTATTTCTTGTTAAAGTTGTATTTTGGTAATTTCAACCAATCAATGATGTGTATTCAGCTGAATAAAATTGCTGCTGTTGTTTGTCAACAACAACTTCCGGCGGTGTATATTTCATTTGTCACTGTTATTTGTGACATATTTCGTCTCAGTTACGTTCGTATGAATAAATGAGTGTATCTGAAGCATGTTTACTTCATGGCACCACCATAATTATTCATGCTTCATTTTTCATTTTTTTCTGTAACTCTAACCCTAAAACCCTAATGCTTAAAACCCTAACCCTAAACCCTAGCCCTAACCCTAAAACCCTAACCCCAACCCTAAAACCCTAACGCTAAAACCAGTACAAAAGTACAAATGATGTCATAAATAACATTGACAAACGAAAAATTCACCGCCGATAGTTGTTGTTGACAAACAACAGCAGTAGTTTTATTCAGCTAAATAAACGTCATTGACTGGTTGAAATTACCAAAATACTACAACTTTAACATGAAATAACTTCCTAAATATAAGCTTTTCTCAAAAACGTTAAGAGTAAAAGATGTTTTATATGACACATTCTGCCAGTGTCCGAAGTTTGAAAGTGTTTAGTTGCAAAAATTATTTTTTAAATCTGTTGGACAAAAGGTAAAGATCCGTACCGTCTGATGAGAATGAACCTGAAGTATTTTCAGACTTCTTCAACACTACTTCCAGTAACTGTTGGTATTGTTGTTGTATCCTAGACAAACACTGGATATATAATTTAATGAATAGAGGTAAAATCAATGTGTTCACACAATGTACTTCAAAAAACGCCCTCTCAACAACTCCTACTGACCTCTTGTCTCAACCAATACGCTACTCTTTATAAGGGTTCAACTAGTTCATTTTTCCAATTCCCCAGGGGTGTCAATGACTGTCGCCACAACATTGTACTAATATTTTCAACCCTGAAAGGATGAAAAGTAAAGTTGACTTTGGCAGTATTTGAACTTAGAATGTAAACAGGCAAAAGAAATGCTGCCCCAGCACACTAATAATAATAATAATATAATAATAATAATAGCAATATTTACACTGGACAATGTGTCGGCATTATAAAATCAAAACCGCTTACAAATGCTATAAACACCATCCTAAAGCTATGACTGAGAGAGAAAATGTGTCGATTCTCTGGGACTTCCTCGTACATACTGACAAAACTATGTAAGCTAATAAACTGGATATTATTATAAAAGATCAGACAAAAGAGGTGTGTTTATTAATTGACATGAGTATCCCTTGCGATCACAATATAGTGGCGAAAGAATTTGACAAGATCAGTAAATATAAAGGCTTGCTAATAGAAATTGAAAAAATGTGGCATCTCAAGGCGACTATAGTACCAGTAATTGTAGGATCTCTAGGAATGATAAAAAAAGGTACTGAAACCTATTTGAGAATGATACCAGGCTTACCATCCCTACAGGAAGTGCAAAAAATCGTGTTAACTGGAATGACTCATGTACTGAGAAGAGCATTATCGCTGTGAAAACAACATCCTTTCATGAATTTATTTATTTATTAATTTTTTAAATACATATTTTACCTGTGAATTTGGGTGTGTAATCTGGGAATGCATACAATGAGCTTCTCTGTCCTAGGTGTATGGAAAACACTCGGCGAGAAACACAAGAAAATTTGAAGAAAGAAGGAAAATAATAATAATAATAGTAATAGTAATAATAATACTCTAAATCATCATTTTAGGTTGGGTGATGCCTTGGCTGCTAACAACGTTGTCCGTGAACAAGATCATAAAACAATGAACAATTCTTCATTTGGATGGAATAGCAATGTCCACAACTCTTACAATATTTTACCATCAAATCATGGTGGTCAGAAAGTTCCTGGAAAATCAGCATCAATTGCTGAGCAGAACATTGAAGATTTGATTGAAAAACTTCAAACTGGTTTAGAGGTTGGTATATATTCCTTTCTGGTATTTACTTTCTCCAAGAAGGTCCTTAGAAAAAATGCTCAGTAATACTGTTTGTTATATTATGTCATCTACCATACACTGTTAACATTTATCCCCTTCTATTACTATCCATCACTCACACATACACTCTCTCTCTCTCTCTCTCTCTCCCTTTGCCACCCTTTCATCCCAAACATTCTGTATTAACCAAGATAGGCTAATGTCTCTTTACCTGTCATCGTTGTCTCTTCTATTCATCTCCTCAACCACAAAGCCAAAAGTTTGAATTGTCATTCCACAGATTTTTTTTTTGTTCCTACAATTTGAAATACTTTTGTATCTTTATTTATTTATCTATTTATTCCTTTTCCAGGTAAAAGATGTGAAGCTTTCTGAAATGATAGATGTTTATGAGCACAAGCTGCAGTCAATGCAGGTAAGATTGGTTACCTTGAATTTGTATTGAGAAAGCCCTCTTTTTACTAAATTATTTAAACAGAATAGGAAAAAGCACTGATGCTGGTACCCCATGAAAAGCACTGGTGCTGGTACTGCATAAAAAACATCTGTACTAATGCAATTTAAGAAGCACCTGTACTGGTAACATGTAAAAGCACTCACTACATTCTGTAAAGTGGTTAACCCATAAAGTGCTGGGATATGCACTTACATAGCATGGACTGCTGAGCACATTTTATGAAAATGAGACGATCATGCACATAAAAACAAAAAATATCTTCTTAGTATGTAATGGTGAAAAGTCATTAGTTCAACTATTAGTCCTCTTGCATTCTGGTGGGTATTAGAGCGTTTGAGTGACATTAGACCTCAACAAACGCCCATAAATTAAATGCATCTATCTGGGCCATGATCGTGGCCTGTCAGCCTGTGCCTGACAGCCATGATCATGGCCTGTTGCGCTTTATGTATTAATGTTGTGAAGGACATCCAGCTGAAGAAGCCAACCAAAACAGACTGGAGCCTGGTGCCACTTATCAGCTCCTGTCAAACCATCCAACTCCTACCAGCATGGAAAATAGACATTAAATGATGATGATGATGATGAATTATGAGATTGTTGTTTGGGTACAGGAAGGCACCTAGTCTGTGTGGTTAGAAAATTTACTTCACAACCATGTGATTCCAAGTTCAATGTCACTATAAAGCTTTACACTATGTAATTGCAATGCTTTTATGTGTTCTGCTTAAATCTTCTTCAGGTCATCTTTGCCTTCTGTCTTTCCAGGGTCAATAAAATAAAGTAACAGTCAAGTACTGGAGTTGATTTAATCATCTAATACTGTCTTCCCTAAATATCAGGTTTTGTGTGTAAGAAACAATTATTATTATGACTGTTGTCAAGATGGTGAGCTGGTAGAATCGTTATCATGCTAGACAAAATGTTTAGTGGCATTTAATTAGATTTAATTCTGCCACAGTTAACTTTATCTTTCTCCTTTTGGAATTGATAAAATAAGTACTAGTTGAACACAAGGATCAATGTAATCGACTAGCCCCCTCCCTCAAAATTTCAGGCTTTTTGCCTATAATAGAAAGGATTGGTATGACTGTTTTTATTAAATTTCTTTAATAAAAAAAATAAGCACCAGAAAGAAGGCATCTTTAATAAGCAGTGAAAATAATGTAAATATTGAATACTTTGATTCTTTCCTTAGATGAGAGAACAGCAGCTACAAGACCTTTTGGAAGCTAAGACATTAGCAGTGGTCCGTGCTGATCGTGTCATAAGTCAATTCAGGTCTCGTCGTGCAGAAGCAGAAGCAGAGGTAAGTTTCTACTGGTGAAGTCTTCATAGAATTTTCATTGAAGTGGTTTAGTTTATGGTTGTAAGAAGGCCACTTCAAATATGTTTCATCTGTTATGGTTTCAAACTTCCATCCATCAAGGTGTTGTCATATCAGATGTAAACACGGGACTAATTATAAACTGTGATGGATTATCAGAATCTGTCAAACAGCAGATGGCAACATGCCTAGAAGTGTTTAGTTATATCACTTTGTCCTGAGTTCAAATCCCACTAAGGCCGGTTTTTGCCTTTCGTTTTTCTGGGGTCAGTAAAATAAGTATTTTAATCAAGATTTGTATTTTTTTACGTCAATTATTCTTCTGTGTGTTCAATAAAAATACAAATGTAAGTTAAGAATAGGAGTTGATTAAACCTTTTTGATAACATCTGGTGACAAACACAACACTCGAATTTTACTTAGCATTTACACTTGAAGTCTCATTGGTTTTATTAAATTAATTCTCTTTATTCTTTTGAAATTTTATCTTCAGAACTGTAGCATACGTAATATGCTCCGAACTTTTGAAAAAAGAACAGAAGAATATCAAGAAAAGCTACAAAATATGACTGCTCTTGAGACAAACTATAACAATTTACTGGCTGAAAAACAGAAGTGAGATGTTCTTTCTTTTTCTGGTTCTACCTTTTGGAAACTCCATATTTGTTTCACCTTGTTTTTTTAAAAGTAAAATATATAACATTTACTTTCGTCTTCGTGTGTGTATTTCGTTTTACTTTTCTTTGCAAATGGAATGGTTAGCAGCTCTTCTAGAGTTACAACACAAGACTTCTCTGCTGACAAACCTCTTTCAAACCCTATTACTCTTCTTTGACACTTCTGATGTAATGCAGTCACAATCCACTTGGCATTTAGCTGTCTTCAGTGGAATTTTCTCTGCAAGTAATTGGTTTACGCCTCCAGCAGGGGTTGTCATGACCTTTCAATGCACCACCTTTCTCTAATCTTTTCTGAAAAGCCGAAAACCAGAAGTAAATCTAGATGGTTCTTTTTTTTCTCCTCTTTTCCAATATCTGCAGTCTTTGTTCCAGCTCATCTTCTCTTACTACAAGTTTAGGAGGGCTTGCAAAGGTCATGGGCACAACTTTGTGGTTTGTCATAAGTGACTGTTAGAATAAATCCCAAACTTAAAAAACAAGTATTAATACTTGGGTCAATTTGTTTGACTAAACCCTACAAGCTGGTGCCACAACATGGCCACTGTTCAATGACTGAAACAATTAAAACTAAAATGCGTTTTGTTATTGCAGCTTCATTGCACCACAAACGTATTTTGTTATACTAAATTTTAACTTGTCTTCTAAATAAAATATGATTCCTACCTTACAGTATATAAATAATATTAAAGAAAATTGTCCTTCTTTATCGTTTCAATTTCAGACTGGAATTAATGGCAGAGGAACATGTGGTATTGAAAGAAAACTATAATGAACAAAGTCAAAAGTAAGATCAATCTTCTTTTCTGTTTCTGATCTACTTGCTGTTGTATCATATTAGTTTCAGATCAAGTTTAGCTAATTTTTATTTATAAGTATGTTGTTGTTCTTGTAAAGGCCAACATTAATAATCAGTGAGCATCGAATTAGCAAATGCACAGGAATAGGGTAAGTGAAATGAGAGAGAGAGAGAAAGAGAGCAGAGAGGATATCCTTTTCACCTGAGATAACCATGTCTCCCTGACAAATATATTATAAAGATGATCAGTTCAGATTTTTCTAGAAACTTAAGTTGACCCTACCAAATGGAATAACTATGTACAGCTATTGATACTATCTTATTTCTCTCTCTCTCTCTCTCTCTCTCTCTCTCTCTCTCTCTCTCTCTCTCTCTCTCTCTCTCTCTCTCTCTCTCTCCTCTCTCTCTCTCTCTCTCCAAACTGTGTGTGTATTTATTTAATTGTATTGCTTAGCTAAGTTTTAGTGCTTGATTTACTTATAATGTATGGTATTCATAAGCAGCTGAGGTAGTGAGAATTCACATTTTTAAACCATATCATAAGTATAGAGCATAGTATTAACCCTTAAGAGATGATAGGGCCAATCTATCAGCCAAAAAGTCAAATGATGAAGATTGTATTGGTTCAATCAGTTTCCTACATGAATATATATAGTTTTATACATGTAAAGTAATTACTTTATTTTTTATAATTTTTTTTTTTTGAAAAATAAGTGCATGCCCTCTGTAGGGCTTGTGAAAAGGGCTCCATCTTCTTGGCACTGAAACTCCAAATGAGGCTCTGTCTCCAAAGTGTTAATTAATAAATGACAAAAAAGTAGGTGTTACATAATTAAATCCATTAGCTTACAGCTGTTTTTGCTGTAAGAAATACTGTGCCCTATAGTGAATATTAGCATGACTTCTCACAGTTTCATCAGAGCCTTTAATGATTGGACAATGTATATGAAAAAATACATCATTCAATCATTATGGGCTTTGATGAAGATGAGATAGTGGTGGTGTTGGAAAATGTGATCCTGAGTCTTTGATAGAGATGGGATGGTCACAACCAGAATGTCATGGATTGTTGATCTGGATCATGGATGACCTGTGTTTAAACAACATCAATAAATTAACTTAAAGTGTCTTTGTATATAATTGGGATAAAATTAATAATAATGGTTTCAAACTTTGGCAGAATTCAGAGGGAGTGGTTTTGTCAATTACATTGGTCCCTTCTGATCAAATGGTACTCATTTTATCAAACCCAGGCACTTTGTGGTACCAGTGCCTGTGGCACACAAGAAAACCATCCGAACGTGGCCGTAGCCAGTACCGCATCGACTGGCCTCCGTGCTGTGGGAACATGGTGGCACATAAAAACACCATCCGAAGACCCGGCAAGACTAGTCAGGTCATAACCCGTGGCCCCTACCTGGGACGTAGTCAGTCCACCTGTACATACCTTCCTTCTTGTGACACTTGTGAAGACCTGTTGAGGCAAGTGAAAATCAAAACAAATCAAAATAGATGAACATCAATGGAATTTGTATCTTTGTGGTACCAGCGCCGGTGGCACACAAGAATCCATCCGAACGTGGTCGTAGTCAGTACCGCATCACTGGCCATCGTGCTGTGGGCACATAACAAACACCATCCGATCATGGCCGTTCGCCAGCCTCATCTAGCACCTGTGTCGGTGGCACATAAAAAACACCATCCGAAGACCCGGCAAGACTAGTTAGGCCATAACCCATGGCCCCTACCTGGGACGTAGTCAGTCCACCTGTGCATACCTTCCTCCTTGTGATACTTGTGAAGGCTTGTTGAGGCAAGTGAAAATCAAAATCAAATCAAAACAAATCAAAATAGATGAACATCAATGGAATTTGTATCTTTGTGGTACCAGTGCCGGTGGCACACAAGAGAAAACCATCCGAAAGTGGCCGTAGCCAGTACCGCATCGACTGGCCTCCGTGCTGTGGGCACATGACAAACACCATCCGATCGTGGCCGTTCGCCAGCCTCATCTAGCACCTGTGTCGGTGGCACATAAAAACACCATCCGAAGACCCGGCAAGACTAGTCAGGCCATAACCCATGGCCCCTACCTGGGACGTAGTCAGTCCACCTGTGCATACCTTCCTTCTTGTGACACTTGTGAAGACCTGTTGAGGCAAGTGAAAATCAAATCAAAACAAATCAAAATAGATGAACATCAATGGAATCTGTATCTTTGTGGTACCAGTGCCGGTGGCACACACTTTGTGGTACCAGTGCCGGTGGCACACAAGAAAACCATCCGAACGTGGCCGTAGCCAGTTCCGCATCGACCGGCCTCCGTGCTGTGGGCACGTAACAAACACCATCCGATCATGGCCGTTCGCCAGCCTCATCTGGCACCTGTGTCGGTGGCACATAAAAACACCTTCCGAAGACCGGCAAGACTAGTCAGTCCACCTGTGCATACCTTCCTTCTTGTGACACTTGTGAAGACCTGTTGAGGCAAGTGAAAATCAAAATCAAATCAAAATAGATGAACATCAATGGAATTTGTATCTTTGTGGTACCAGTGCCTGTGGCACACAAGAAATCCATCCGAATGTGGCCGTAGTCAGTACCGCATCGACTGGCCATCATGCTGTGGGCACATAACAAACACCATCCGATCGTGGCTGTTCGCCAGCCTCATCTAGCACCTGTGTCGGTGGCACATAAAAACACCATCCGAAGACCCGGCAAGACTAGTCAGGCCATATCCCATGGCCCCTACCTGGGACGTAGTCAGTCCACCTGTGCATACCTTCCTCCTTGTGACACTTGTGAAGGCCTGTTGAGGCAAGTGAAAATCAAAATGAAATCAAAACAAATCAAATCAAATTAAATCAAAATAGATGAACATTAATGGAATTGTATCTTTGTGGTACCAGTGCCGGTGGCACACAAGAAAACCATCCGAACGTGGCCGTAGCCAGTACCGCACCGACTGGCCTCCGTGCTGTGGGCACGTAACAAACACCATCCGATCGTGGCCGTTCGCCAGCCTCATCTGGCACCTGTGTCGGTGGCACATAAAAACACCATCCGAAGACCCGGCAAGACTAGTCAGGCCATAACCTGTGGCCCCTACCTGGGACGTAGTCAGTCCACCTGTGCATACCTTCCTTCTTGTGACACTTGTGAAGACCTGTTGAGGCAAGTGAAAATCAAAATAGATGAACATCAATGGAATTTGTATCTTTGTGGTGACACGTGGCACACAAGAAAACCATCCGAACGTGGCCGTAGCCAGTACCGCATCGACTGGCCTCCGTGCTGTGGGCACGTAACAAACACCATCCGATCGTGGCCGTTTGCCAGCCTCGTCTGGCACCTGTGTCGGTGGCACATAAAAAACACCATCCGAGCATGGCCGTTTGCCAGCCTCGTCTGGCACCTGTGTCGGTGGCACATAAAATCACCCACTACACTCTCGGAGTGGTTGGCGTTAGGAAGGGCATCCAGCTGTAGAAACACTGCCAGATCTGACTGGACTGGTGCAGCTTTCGGGCTCCCCAGACCCCAGTTGAACCGTCCAACCCATGCTAGCATGGAAAGCGGACGTTAAATGATGATGATGATGATGATGATGATGATGAAAGGATGAAAGGCAAAGTCAACCTTTGAACCCAGCACATAAAGACAGACAAAATACTGCTAAGCATTTTGTCTGGCATGCTAATGATTCTTTCAGCTTGCTGCCTAACAACAGCAACAACAATAATAAAATTGTAGTTATAATTTCCCTAACTAGGGAATATATAATTATGGATCGTTATTTGGTATTGTTTCTTCATCAGTTGTCTAGTAACTTGTGTAGTGCATCCGAAGATTCTTTCTCACCACTTCGTCACATGTCTTCCTGGGTTTACCCCTTCCACTGGTTCCCTCCACAATTAGAGCTCAGCAATTCTTCGTGCAGCTGTCCTCATCTATATGCATCACTCCTAAAAAGAATTGGATTTATTAAAATTGATAAATCTAATTATAGAGAGGAACTAATGAAGTTTCATGAGATATTAGATATTTTAGAATAACTCTGCAGTTGCTTTAACCCTTTTTTTTGTTGAAATATCCTGCCTTTATTTAATTAATTTAGAAAATAATGATAAATTAACTACAATAACTTTGTCGTTATTTAACCCTTTTGTTACCAACCCGGTTGAAACCAGCTCTGGCTCTGAGTACAAATGTCTTGTTTTCAAGAGTTCTGAATTAAAATCTTCCACCAAACGTTAGTCACAATTTATGTTCCTAACACTAGCTGAATGATAACTAAGTTATTTTACTAAATTCTTTGTTATATTTAAAGTAATTGAAAGAAACACAGCATCTCAAAATAAATACAGTAACGAAAGGGTTAACAGGTGCTTGAACATAAATTTACATGAGATTTTGAAGAAAGGTTTTAATTTATACCATTTTAAAACAAGGAATTTGTGTCACAGAGCCAAGTGTAGTTTCTGGTAGGTTAGCACCAAAAGGGTTAAACTGTATTTTAGCTTTTTCTATGGATGAGGCATTTAATAGATGCATTTATTTATTAACTTTGAAGGAAGGTTTTAATTTGAACCACTTTAAGCAGGGTTGATGTCAGGTGACTTGGTATCAAAAGGGTAAAAACTGTATGCTGTTTTTTGTTTTATTTTGTTTTTTTTTTATCTGCCTTATCATTTGTTATCTGTTTCTTTGCAATAGGTTAGAGAATGCTGAACATATGCTCAATACTTTGAGACAGGAACATACTTCATTGACAGAGATGCATGAAATTTTACGTAAACATCATGAAACACTGAAGCAACAGAATGAAGTGTAAGTATAACCTTTTATAAAACGATACATGTTTGTATGTGAATGTATGTATGTATGCATGTGTGTGTGTGTGTATGTGAAACTATGTTGTAGTAGATGTCATGTGTGTGATGAATTTAATGTGGAATAGGCTGTTGAATTCAGTTATTATATACAACCTGTAATCAAAACATACATTGCCTAGGCAACAGGCACACTCTGATTTGGTGTCAAGCTAGACATAAATTCATAATTCTTTAACTACTCAGCTATCTTACTTTATCAAACCAAGGGGGCCATATAAAAAACATTGGTGATGGTGCTTGTGCCACATAAAAGGTACACAGTACACTCTGTAAAATGGTTGGCATTAGGAAAGGCATCCAGCTGTAGAAACCAAGGCAAAACAGACTATAGAGCTTGGGGTGGCCCCTGGCCTTACCAACTCCTGTCAAGCCATCCAAATCATGCCAGCATGAAAAATGGATGTTAAATCATGATAAGGATGATGATGATGATATAAATATGTATATCATCATCATCATCGTTTAACGTCTGCTTTCCATGCTAGCATGGGTTGGACGATTTGACTGAGGTCTGGTGAACCAGATGGCTGCGCCAGGCTTCAATCTTGATCTGGCAGAGTTTCTACAGCTGGATACCCTTCCTAACGCCAACCACTCCGAAAGTATAGTGGGTGCTTTTACCTGCCATTGGCACGAGGGCCAGTCAGGTGGTACTGGCAATGGGCATGCTCATATGGTGTTTTTTACATGCCACCTGCACAGGAGCCAGTCCAGCGGCACTGGCAACAACCTCGCTCGAATGTTTTTCACGTGCCACCGGCACAAGTGCCAGTGAGGCGATGCTGGTAATGATCATGCTTGAATTATATATCCAAAAATGAGTTTAAAGGGATATATTAGCCTGGCAGTTACCGTGTTTCCTCTTAAATTGGCTTCAGATGCTGGCTAACCACAACAGTCCTTTTGTGATACCCTAGTTAGCAATAAGTTGCTAGGCTCTAGTAATTATTCTTGCTTGGTACACATTTAGTAGAGGTGAACCCTACATCAAGATTCCTACAACTATTAATAGTAGTACCCATACTGCCTAAAAAACACTTTATTCATTCAGTTTGCTGATTCCTTCAGTTTCACTTCGAAATGGCAGCGATCAAGGACCCTGATGAAACTGCACCAACAATGAAACCAGGCTGCATATCCAAAAGTATTCAGTCGATGCAGTTAAAATGCACATAGATTTAGCTGTGTCTCGCTTAAGATCCTGAGTTGAGGTTGTCATGTTGTTATATGCCCACCTGGTTAGGGGATGAAAGATTGCTACAATTTTCAATTACTATTATCTTTCCATAATAAGAATTGCAAACATTTATAAATATAGACAAATAACTGTTGATTAAAAAAAAAAAAAAGAATTTTTCGTAGGTGAAATGAATGGATGGACAGGGATGGATTCAGCTTCATTGGGTTCAAGACAAAGGAAGGGTAAAATATATGCAGGCTAGAAGGTCTATGGTGCAAAAGGCTGTTTAGGTAGCTAGCTTAGATCAGGATGCGTTTACACACATCCGCACATACACCTGCTTGTACATATACTCACACAAGCGATATTGGCCCACCTTCCCATATGGTCAATTTCAGCCATAGTTCGTATAATCTATGGTTGGAAGACAACCCCACCAGAAGTCTGTCATCACAGTCACCTCAAGGCTAGGGCAGCTTGCAGACAGTCTGACTCACTCCACATTTATATCATTGAGGGTAAATCATACATCCCTACACCTATACACACATGCATACATATCCTCACATATACCTATATACATACACATGAATGTTTACTTTTACGAAACCTTATTTTAACCATTTAATGCACCAGTTTCTCCGACTGAAACATCTAAAAAACCTAATGTGTGAAATAAATGTAATAAAAAAAAATACAATTGTCTAAAGTCTCATCTTTCTTGCTTTTGATGAGGTGCCCCCCCCCTTCAATCGGCACCCGGCGCATATGCTCTCCTTGCCCCCTCCCCCAGTTACGCTACTGGCCACACTTCATTGGCTATTTCTCTTTCTCGGTCACTATTTGCTTCTCTTTTTTTTCTGATGAAGGACTAATGCCTGAAACGTTAAGACACTTTCTTGTCCTATTAAAGCTAATTCCTTATTTGTTAAACTTTGTTCTCCCTGAATTAAAATTTTCAATATTTATTGTATTTACACTAGGTGCAGGAGTGGCTGTGTGGTACGTAGCTTGCTTACCAACCACATGGTTCCGGGTTCAGTCCTGCTGCATGGCACCTTGTGCAAGTGTCTTCTACTATAGCCTCAGGCTGACCAAAGCCTTGTGAGTGGATTTGGTAGATGGAAACTCAAAGAAGCCCGTCGTATATATGTATATATGTATGTATGTGTGTGTATATGTTTGTGTGTCTGTGTTTGTGCCCCCCCCCACACCACTTGACTACTGATGCGGGTGTCTTTACATCCCCGTAACTTAGCGGTTCGGCAAAAGAGACCGATAAAATAAGTACTAGGCTTACAAAGAATAAGTCCTGGGGTTGATTTGCTCGACTAAAGGCTGTACTCCAGCATGACCACAGTCAAATGACTGAAACAAGTAAAAGAGTAAAGAGTAGCATGGCCACAGCTCAAGAGCTGAAACTGGAAAAACAAAAAACAAACAAAAAACATATATTCAGAAATGTAACCACACATGAAGTGTTGGTAATTTTCCTTCTTCTTTGGACTTTTCCCTTTCTCCTTTCTTATGAAGAGCCATGCTCAAAATGTTCAAAACTCTCTCCTTTCGCTGAGTGTCAAACTAATATAATTCTTGTGCTCATCCTCACGTTTGATTTTTTTTTTCTCTTTTTGTATTCTCTCTCTTCATTTTTAATTCGTTTGTTGAATTGACTATATATACAGGGTGCGATGGATAAATTGTCTCCATTTTATATTTTTAATTTCGCACATGCGCATTATTTGTTTTTGATTTTGTTGATTACACAGTATAGTAGGGTCAGTTGAGAAAAATGACACAATTCACTATGCCAGAAATTTGGAAATTCTTGAGGCTGTGTAGGAATTCCATGTCATCTTTGGTGTAGCCTGGCACTTTTTTAGATAGGGGTTTCAGAATGATGTCTAATAAGTTGCATAGATGTTGTGTGCTTGAGGCTGGACCAGCAACAGTTGGGCATAATTTCAAATCTATCGGTTTTGGTACTTCGACATATGATGGTCAGTCCTCAAGCACACAACATTTAAGCAACTTATTAGACATCACTCTGAAACCCCTATGTAAAAAAGTACCAAGCTACACCAGAGATGATATGGAATTCCTGAACTAAATCTCCCAGAAAGTACACCAAGACACAATCTTAGTCAGCTTTGACGTAACAATCTTATATATTAACATCCAAACTGCAAACCAAACTGAGAAGCTATATTATCAAAGAATTAAATTGGTTAGAACTATCAGTGAAGTCATTCTTTTGCTTTTTTCAAATATACCTAACTGTACCAAGAATTTCACACATTTTCCAATATATGTATATATATGAGTGTGTATATGTATATATGTATTTGTATGTGTGCGTGTACACACACATGTTTAGAAACTTAAAAATACACATTTTATGTTTTGCTCTAAATTTTTTTTTTGAATATTATGCAAAAATAGAAAAAGAAAACTTGCCAAAAAACAAGGCCCTGGGCCACTCAATTTATCCATTTTTTTTTTGCGTGTGTGTTTTTGTTTTTCCACAATCAATACTGATAAAATAACTAGCCATTACCCCCTTCCTTTCCTTTCCTTTTTCTTTCTTTCTTGTTCCGGTAACTTAATATTTTTGATAAGTGTTTACAATTTGTTATGATTGTTGAGGATAAGGACAGTAATCGAGTGAAGGTAACTGATAACTTTGTAAGCATATCTCGCAGTTCATCTTTAGCTACATGCTCTGCCAGAGGGTCCAGATAAAATTAACATTGTTCATCTCAATCACCACACCTTCCTCTTTTTCTTGTTTTTCACTTTCTCTAAATATCATTCCTATATCCTTGAAGGCAGTGGGTGCTTATCTATGGAAGCATCAATTAGAAATCTAAGATTTCTAGCTACAAAGTAGATGTTTGTCTTCCTTCGCAGAAATATAAACTAAACCATTACCTATCTTATCTGGGGCACCACCTTGAAAGGTGTCAGTCCAGTATCTTAAGTCTGTCTTACACTCTTTTTGCTGGTTGTCAAACAATAAGACAAACAAAGGTGTGTGTACATGCATACACATATGTATGCAGTGGGTTTCATTACAATGTCTCTGTACCAGATTCACTCACATGCTATTGATCAGTCCATTGTTGTAGTAGAAGACACTTGCACCAGGTCCCATGGAGAGGGGCTGAACACAAAACTACAAAAGTAAATTTCTTAGCTGGGTATCTAGCTGTAGAAAACCATGCCGAATCAGACTGGATCCTAGCACAGCGGTCCAGCCCAGTCAAATCATCCAACCCATGCCAGCATGGACAACAGACGTTAAATGATGATGATGATGATGATAAACAGCCTTGCATGCATGGAAAATAAGAAACACTTTTCTTCCAAAAAATATTGGCTCAAAAAAACCACCCCTCATCCTACATGCTGAGTTGAGCTTCCTATAAGTTATTACTTGGTTTAAACCTCTTGCATTTAAACCAGCCATATCCAGCTCAAGTATTCTACTTGTTTTATGTTCCAACTGTCCAGTTCTGGCCTCTCACACCTACTCTACAATGTCATTCTAAAAATATGCATTCACATCAGCAAAATCTCAAAGCTACAATGTCAACAAATAAGTATTAAATTAAACAGAGTAATCTGAATGCACAAAAATTTAGTGTCTTTTGTGCCAATCAAATACAGTATATATTTATATATATAGATAGATAAGCACTTGTGGTGGTGCCATATAAAAGCACCCGTATGCTGGTATGTGAAGCACCTGTGCAGTGCTATGTAAAAACACCCAGCACACTCTGTAACGTGGTTGGTTTTAGGAAGGGCACCATATGTAAGCATATCTCGCAGTTCATCTTTAGCTACATGCTCTGCCAGAGGGTCCAGATAAAATTAACATTGTTCATCTCAATCACCACACCTTCCTCTTTTTCTTGTTTTTCACTTTCTCTAAATATCATTCCTATATCCTTGAAGGCAGTGGGTGCTTATCTATGGAAGCATCAATTAGAAACCATGCCAAGGCAGACTGGAGTTTGGTGCAGCTCCCCAACTTGCCAGCTCTAGTCAAACCGTCCAACCCATACTAGCATGGACAACGGACATTAATTGATGATGATAGCATGGAAAGTGGACGCTAAACGATGAACGATATATATAATCATCTTTGTTTAAAGTCTCTTTTCCATGATGGCAATGGCTGAACAGTTTGACAGGAACTGGCAAGTCTGAAGACTGTGCAAAGCTCTACTGTTAGCCTTGACATGGTTTCTATAGCTGGATGCCCTTCCTAATGTCAGCCACGTTACAGAGTGTGCTGGGTACTTTTTATGTAGTATCAGTAGCAATGAGGTCACCAACTGATTTACAAAATGAGACTCTTTAACTGAGCGGGAGGGAGTAGTATGTAGGAGGGTAGTTTTATGTGAAATGAGAGGTTAGAGTATGAGTAGAGGAACAGAAATAGATGTCAGCCTTTCACTGAATCACAACAATCCATAAAATTTGTTCTTATGTCTAGTTTCCATGGCATTAAGCAGATGACATGTAAATTTCCTCCAGGGTAGGACCCTGGTCTATCAGCAGAGCAGATGATATAAATTCAACTTGACAAGCCACTGAAATACTCATCTCTTCCAAATTACTGTTGTAATACATCAATCTATACTAGCTACCTGGAGTTAAGTCTCACCACAGACACAGTGAAGTGTGACAAGATATGTTTGTTTGTCTTACATCTGTTTTTCCATACTCTTTTACTTGTTTCAGTCATTTGACTCTGGCCGTGCTGGAGCACTGCCTTTAGTCGAGCAAATAGACCCCAGGACTTATTGTTTTTAAGCCTAGTACTTATTTTATTGATCTCTTTTGCTGAACCGCTAAGTTACAGGGATGTAAACACACCAGCTTTGGTTGTCAGGTGATGTTGGGGGGACAAACACAGATACACAAACATATACGCACATACATATATATATATCACATGACTGACCAGACCATCAGATGTTTTACACATCGCTGGTCACAATGCGTTCGCATTGTTTTAGCCTTCGAATGATGCCACCCCACTGGCTAAGCGAGCAGGCCAACAGAAGAAAGAGAAAGAAAAAGAGTGGTGAAAGAGTACAGCAGGGATCACCACCCCCTGCCGGAGCCTCGTGGAGCTTTTAGGTGTTTTCGCTCAATAAACACTCACAACGCCCGGTCTGAGAATCAAAACCACGATCCTACGACCACGACTCCGCTGCCCTAACCACTAGGCCATTGCGCCTCCACATATATATATACATATATATACGACGGGCTTCTTTCAGCTTCCGCCTACCAAATCCACACACAAGGCTTTGGTCGGCCTGAGGGTATAGTAGAAGACACTTGCCCAAGGTGCCACACAGTGGGACTAAACCCCGAACCATGTGATTGGTAACCAAGCTACTTACCACACAGCCACTCCTACGCCATGGTGACATGTGTTGCACGGAGACTTATTGAAGTAGAAGTTTAAAGCTGGATGCCCATCTTGCCACCAACCCTTACTTGAAAAACAAATAAGCAACATGAAGAGTATCTAACTGTAAAGCAGTGCCCTAATATGCATTCATCCAACACATGCTTGCATGGGGAGAGAAAAAGGAAAACAAACTTGTAAAAATGAATGAACAAATAATAAATAGAAGAAACATTTGTTGTTGACTAATGAACAATATTAATTCATTTTACTGCAGTCTGTAGTGTAATGAGTAACATACTCCATTTGGCAAGTGATAGATACTGTATTTCTGGTTGATATTGTATGTAGTGTAAACACTTTGTGTCAACATTCAAACATCACCCTTCCCAAATTCTGTTGTATTTGACATTGAATCTTTGGTCCTCCAAAGTCATCTTGGTATTCAAGTTGATCTTCCTTTTTTTGGCTGTAAAGTCTGATTTGGAAAATTGAGCTTGTATACCGAAAAATACAGTAAGTTACACATTGGTCCTTATAATAATGTATAATACATTATTTACATAATTTACATTGGATGGATGTGTGTCCTCATCTTGTTTGTTGTTGCCACAACATTTCGGCTGATTTTCTCTCCAGCCTTCATCAGGTGTCCTTGTGGAATTTTGAACCCAACCCTGGGTTCTCGTTCCTAAGGTATTTTTTTGCTGATGTTATTATTTATTCCGAGTTGAGTTCAAAATTCCACCAGGACATCTGATGAAGCCTGGAGAGTAAATCAGCCGAAACATTGTGGTAACAGTAAAGATGAGGTCACATATCTGTCTAACGTAAATAATGTACAGAATTCCTCATCTTCCTCTCTCTCTCTCTCTCTCTCTCTCTCTCTCTATATATATATATATATATATATATATATATTATATATATATATATATATATATATATATATATAATAACAATTTAGTAAATAAAACATATGCATACATACATATGTACATACCTACATCTATATGTATATATACATGCATATACCTACATCTATATGTATATACATGCATATATGGGTACAGGACACCACAAATAAATGTAGAACACAACGAGAAACGTTTCTCATTGTGTTCTACGTTTATTTGTGGTGTCCTGTACCCATATATGCATGTATATATACATATAGATGTAGGTATGTACATATATGTATGTATGTATGCATATGTTTTATATATTAAATTGTTATTATATGATCGAACGTACGCATCGTCTTCTTCCAAGTAAGTTTTATTTATATATATATATAATGTATACATATATAATGACACTATACATAATGTATAGTATCATCAGCAAACTGAATTATTTCATTGATCTTTACTTTCTGTCACATTTTACAGGAGTCTTGAAAAGCAAGGCAAACTCTCAAGGCAACTAAAAGAATCAGAATCATTGGTTAAATGTAAGTGATTGGTTTATTCAATGTTCTTTGTGTTTTTGGTTCTTTTTATTATTTTGTCCCATGACTATCCTGTTATTCTGAGGATAGGATAGCCATGGGTTAATGGCTCTCTTTTTAATATTTTGATGATGATGGTAGTTCTTTTTATGATAGGCACAAAGCCTGAAATTTAGGGAAAAGCGGGAATAGTTGATTACATCAACCCCAATGCTCAACTGGTACTTATTGACCCCAAAAGGACAAACAGCAACAACAACATTGGTGAAATTTGAACCCAGAACTTAAGACCAGAAGAAATGCTGCTAAACATTTTTGTCTGGCATGCTAATGATTCTTGCCAGCTTGCTGTTCTGATAATAGTCATAATAATAATAACCTGTTTCAAATTTTGGTCCAAGATCAGCAATTTTAGGGAGAAAAGGGAAACCACTTATACTGACCCCAGTGCTCTCAAAAGGTTGAAAGGCATAGTCAACCTTAGCAGAATTTGAACTCAGAACATAATGAGCTAGAAGAAATGAGAAGCATTTCTACTGACACTAACAATTCTGCCAGCTTGCTGCATTGATGATGTTAGTAATAATTATAATAACAAGGGCACTCAGAGAGCACAAATCTCTGCCAAGGGACCACCAACGTCCTCTCAATGATAAGCTAGAGATGATTTTTAAAATGAGAATATCTGAAATAAACTCAACTGTGCTCACAAATGAGGATACTAAAAATGAACCCGACCACTCTCAAAACATTGAGCAAAACTGGAAAAATAATCCAGAATTCTTGCCTGGTACCCGATCTATCCCAAAATCTAATCAGTTTGTGCCAGTTACGAGGTCAAACATCTCTGAAGGTTTCATCCGAATCCATCCAGCAGTTCTTGAGATATCCTGTTCACGGACAAACAAACAAACAAACAAACCTGACTGAAAACAATGCCTCTGCCTTCGCTAAGGTGGAGGTAATAATAATAGCCTTTTCTAATATAGGCACTAGGCCTGAAATTTGGGGAGGAGGGGACACTCGATTACATCACCCCCAGTATTCAACTGGTACTTATTTTATCGGCCCTGAAAGGATGAAAGGCAAAGTCAACCATGGCAGAATTGAATTCAGAAAGCAAAGACAGATGAAATACTGCCTAGCATTTTTGCCTGGCATGCTAACGATTCTAGCAACTCTCCACCTTAAAAATAGTAATAATAATCCTTCCTACTGGAAGCATAAGGCCTCAAGGGAAGGGATTAAGTCAATTACATCGACCTCAGTGGAATTTGAATTCAGAACATAAAGACAGACGAAATACCACTAAGCATTTCGCCCGGCATGTTAACGATCCTGCCAGCTTGCCACTTTAAATAATAATAATAATAATATTGGTATTAAATTTTGGCACAAGACCAGTAAGTTCAAGGAAGGGGTTAAGTCGATTACATTGCCTCCCCCCACTACTCCCAGTGCTTAACTGGTACTTATTTTATCAACCCTGAGAGGATGAAAGACTGTCAACTTTGGTGGTGTTTGAACTCAGAACATCAACCCAGACGAAATGTCGCTAAGCATTTTGCCCAGCATGCTGATGATTCTGTTAGGTTGCCACCTTTTTAAAAATAATATTTGCAATACCATACAGGCACAGGAGTGGCTGTGTGGTGAGGAGCTTGCTTACCAACCACATGGTCCCAGGTTCAGTCCCATTGCATGTCACCTTGGTCCGACCAAAGCCTTGCTAGTGGATTTGGTACATGGAAACTGAAAGAAGCCTGTATATATATATATATATATGTTTGTGTGCCTTTGTTTGTTCCCCCACCATCGCTTGACAACCGATGTTGGTGTGATTACATCCCCGTAACCTAGCAGTTCAGCAAAAGTATCCGATAGAATAAGGACTAAGCTTACAAAAAATAAGTCCTGGGAGTCGATTTGTTCAACTAAAAGCAGTGCTCCAGCATAGCTGCAGTCAAGTGACTGAAGCAAATAATAGAACACAACAATAGAGTGGATACCAAAGAAATTGTGAAAATTGAAACTTATTTAGAGCTAAACGGAGAGATGAAGAGATTATGGAAGACAAAGGCGACATCTGTTCTTGTCTTAATTAGTTCATTTGGTACAAGACCTAAACTGCTACCTAAGAGGTTGAACAATATTGGAATTGAAACTGTTCCTAGTTCAAATTCTGCCAAGGTCGACATTGCTTTTCATCCTCTTGGAGGTCGATAAGTTGAGTACTGGGGTTGATCTAATTGACTGGCCCCCTCCCCGAAAATTTTGGGCCTTGTGCCTAGAGTAGAAAAGAATATATTGAGATTGAGACTTGTATTGTCAGTCTGCAGAAGAGTGCAATATATTAAAATGCATTGCAAACAATGATCAGCCGTTAATTCCATTCTTCAGAAATCTCAAGACAACATTCCTGCTAATGAAGGTAGCTAGTAGTGATGGCTTATATTTTCTTTATGAAGGTTGATTCTGTTCTTAATAAACCAGAAATTTTTTTATTAACTCATATTAGATTAATACAATTTTTCTGAAATGCATTGAAATGTTCACTTCTTCAGCATTACAAAAAACTGTATCAGAGATTGAAGAACAGCTGCAGAAACTGTCTAAGGAGCGTGATGATTTAGATGAAGCCATTGAAAAAGTACGGAGAAGTTTGGACAAAACTGAAATAGAGAAAAAAGAACTACAGCAAAAGGTAGGTTGATTTAAATGTTTTCTTGTTTTATAGTTGTGGGGCGAAACCAGTGCTGCCTGACTGGCTCCTGTGCCGGTGGCACATAAAAAGCACCATTCGAGTATGGTCAATGTCAGTGCCGCCTGATTGGCCCCTGTACTGGTGGCATGTAAAAAGCACCCACTACACTCTGGGAGTGGTTGGTATTAGGGAGAGCATCCAGCTGTAGAAACCTTGCCTGAACAGATTGGAGCCTGGTGCAGTCTCCTGGCTCGCCAGTCCTCAGTCAAACCGTCCAACCCATGCCAGCATGGAAAACGGACGTTAAATGATGATGATGATGTGGTTAAGAAGCTCACTTCCTAACCACATAGTTTTGGGTTCAGTCCCACTGTGTTACACCTTGAGCAAGTGTCCTCTATTATGGCTCCAGGCTTATCAAACAAAGGCCTGTGATAAGAACTGGTAGGTAGAACCTGAAAGAAGCTTATCATATATCTGTGTGTGTGTTTGTGTGAATGAGTTTGCATTTCTTTTATGGCCACTGGCTTATAAACAATGGCTTCTTGATGGTGTCGTTTGCTTGCAGCCTACCACTAAAGCATGTCTGGTGGAGGCGATGGCTGCTGCTGCTGTGGTTATTGTTGTTGTTGTTAAATTCTGATGACCTCTCCATTTATATATTATCTACAGAGAACATACAAATATAACACTGTAAGCTCCTGCCTCCCCTAATTTCCATACTTCATGCTTGTTGTTTTATTATTTTACTGATTTCAATCATTGGATTGTTGCCATGCTGGAGCACAGACCAGTGTTTCCAAACTTGGGATCCACAGAACTCAAGGAACCCACAAAAATAGTTCTATGCATTCATAAGTTTTGTTTTAAAAGTCTGCAGCATAAAATGTGCAATTACCCAGTTACATTTGTAACTGGGTAATTATTTTAATTATATATAATTATTTTAATTATATATGTCTTTCATTTGAGAGATGGAACTGGGAAAATAAGTTTGTTGTGAGCTAATAAAATTGATTGATCGAGTAAACAGACCTTTCATGGTCTGGAGTCCGTGGGAAAATGCATTTAAACAAAAGGGGTCATTGGTAGTGATGGAAAGGTTGGAACCATTGTTATAGACTATTGTTGATTACATTAAACCCAATTCATATTTACTTGGGCTGTTACTTATTGATCAACATTAGAAGAATCACCATCGTCAGTTATCATCCACTTTCCATGCTGGCATGGATTGGATGATTTGACTGAAGACTGGCAAGCCAGGAGGCTGCACCAGTGAAAGGCTACAAGGAATCCGGGTGGGATTTGAACTGTGTAAAGAGACATAACTAAATGTGGCAAATACCAGTTCTGGTATCCACCTGCATAACTGAATGATAGAGTGATATCAGCAATTAAATTTCTGTTTTTCTTTTCTACACTCTGAGTTCTAATCCAACTGGGGTTAACTGTGACATTTCAAAATCTAGGCCTGTGGTTCTTCACTTTGTCAGTAACACCCACACATATACCTCAGGGATGTTGTGAGTTTACAAGGGGGTATAATGGAGCAGTGCTAAATGTTTTGAGAAGTTGTGATTTTTCTTAGGGGGAGCAATGTCATTGATAAGGTTGGGAATGGCTATAAAGATTACTCTGACAAACTTAACTGATTGATTGATTGAACAATTAATCAAACAATTTATTAGCTAATTGTTTAAATATCTAAACAATTGACAAATATATAATATTGAAGTGAAATAGAACCAGTGTATATACTTATTATTGGCATAATGACCCTCTCAAGATACAAATGAAGTATTTAAACCAGATATAAGACATTTTCAGGAAGAAAAGCTGGCAGAATCGTTTGTATGCCAGACAAAATGTTTAGCGGTATTTTGTCCTTTACATTCTGAGTTCAAATTCTGCTGAGGTCGATTTGCCTTTTGGGGTCAATGAAATAGGTACCAGTTGAGCACTGGGGTTGATGTAATCAACTAATCCCCTCCCCATAAAAATCTTAGGCCTTGTGCTTATAGTAGGAAGGATTACTATTATATCCATGTATCTATGCTTGCAGCCGGGTCATTTACTGATATCTTGCTTCTGGTAGGAACCTCTGAAGGGTTTATCTGGAGACTCTCCTACTCCTCTCACAGGAATGGGCAGACAATGAGAATAGATGAATAAATAGATGGACAAATCAGACTGGACCAGACAGATAGAGATGAAAGCAAATAGGTTCTATCAGATAATTCGTTTAAACTTTCTGTTAGGTTTGATTTTATTGAAGTTAAATTCTTTTCTTGTTTATTAATTTTTTAAAAATTCTTTTCTTGGGATATTTCAGATCACTTCCCTTGAAGTTGTGTGTCAAAAACATGAACGTGTCATCAAAGAGAAAACTGGAGAATTAGAAGAAGTTAAAGATAATCTTGCCAAACATGAACAAATAGCTGCCATGATTCATAACCTAAGTAGTAGCAAAATTCCACCAAAGGTGTCTTTTTAAGGACTTTGCTAATAATGTCTCTTTCTATGTTTGTGTGAGTGTGGAGTATGTGCATGTGGCCATGTGTGTGTGTATATATATATATATATATATATATATATATATACACACACACAATTGCTTTAACTGAGATCTTAAGTTTCACCTGAATTAATTCAACTAGACTGATGCAATGCATGTCACACAAGCAAATACATGTGTGTATGTGTGTGTATATAATTGGGTGTTTGTGTAGATGATGTGTGTTGCATGATTAAGTTTGCTTGGCTATCATGTGATTCTGAGTTCAATCCAGCTATATGGCAGGTACATTGGACAGAAGTATTTTTTTCCCATTACTTAGAATCTGATCCAAATCTTGAGTGAAGTCCTATTGATAAAGACTGTGTGGTGGCTTATAGCATGTGCTGTATTTGTGTTTCAAAGGGTCAACTTTGTCATACTGAAAATTAAAGAGTACCAATGTGTGTAATACCTCAAGGATTATGAAAGGGACCAGTGTGTGGAATACTCAGCCACTTACATTAAAATTCATTATGTAGTTCTTTTGGGGTAGGTATCACTTTACATAGATTTCTCAAATTTCAATATCAAGATAAAACTTAATGAAATATTAAATTCTAAATATTACAAAATCATACACATTATTTTACTGAGTTATTTTTAAAATTTTATTTGAATAAAATTTTTTTTTACACTTTTACCAGATACCACAACATTTTAAACACTCTTTCTTTCAAACTTTTCGGCAGAATATTTTCTTTCTTTTTCTCTCTTTGTTGCTTATCGTCCTTCTCTTTCTCTATCTCATTTACCCTGACTGTATATACTTTCCTCTTTTTTTTTTCCCTGCTCTTTATTTCTTTATTTTCTTTGTCTCTTAATCCATTTATTTCCTCCCTCTCGCCAACATTTTTATTTTCACTCCTCTCATTCACCTCTCTCTTTCATCTCATCTCGAAATCTTTCAAATTTATATTGTACATTACAAATAGATAATTTTAACTGATATAAAGCCACATTTTTGGTATATATTCTCTCAACTCTTAAAGGAAGAAAAGCAGAATATAAACCGCTGGAAGAAATACTGCCAGATATTTCATCCAATCCTACTTACAAATATTGTTTCTAATTTAGGTACAAAATCAGCACTTATTAGAAGAGGGTGTTTGTTCAATACCATTAACTGAATACTCAACTGGTTCTATATTACTTCTCAATAGTCTTATATATATATATATATATATATATATATATGTGCAGGAGTGGCTGTGTGGTAAGTAGCTTGCTTACCAACCACATGGTTCCGGGTTCAGTCCCACTGCGTGGCATCTTGGGCAAGTGTCTTCTGCTATAGCCTCAGGCCGACCAAAGCCTTGAGTGGATTTGGTAGACGGAAACTGAAAAGAAGCCCGTCATATATATGTATATATATATATGCGTGTGTGTGTTTGTCCCCCTAGCATTGCTTGACAACCGATGCTGGTGTGTTTATGTCTCCGTTACTTAGCGGTTCGGCAAAAGAGACCGATAGAATAAGTACTGGGCTTACAAAGGAATAAGTCCCGGGGTCGAGTTGCTCGATTAAAGGCGGTGCTCCAGCATGGCTGCAGTCAAATGACTGAAACAAGTAAAAGAGTAAATATATATATATATCAGAGGTGACTCCAGGTCATCAGCATCACTTGAGCTCATCACAGATTTTGCATAAGACACAACAAGCATCAGCAATCTGACTGTCACCTGTACTCTTGACAAGAGATGTCAGTTGCCACTATGAAAGGTTGCTGAATGAGGAAAATGAATGGGATAAAGAGAGTCTGCCGAATGTCGACCCAACAGAGGGACCAGCAATCTGAGTTGACAGTTCCTTAGTAGTAAGGCAATTACAAGCATGAAAACAGGGTGGGCCCCTGGCCCATCAGGAATTACTGCAGAAATGCTCAAAATATCTGGTAGTGTTGGCTATAGCCTAGTCACCCGTATAGTTAACCAGGTGATACACGAAGGAGTCATACCCAATGACTGGTGTAGCAGCATAATAGTCAACTGCTACAAAGGTAAAGGTGACGCTCTAGATACAAATAACTACAGGGGTATCAAGCTGCTGGATCAGGTAATGAAGGTCATGGAGAGGGTTATAGCCCAACTAATTAGAGAGAGAGTTAGCTTAGATGAGATGCAGTTTGAGTTCGTGCCAGGGAAAAGTACTACTGATGCTATATTCTTGGTAAGACAGCTGCAGGAGAAATACCTAGCCAAAGATAAGCCCCTGTACCTGGCTTTTGTTGATATGGAGAAAGCCTTCGACAGGGTCCCCCGATCCCTTATCTGGTGGTCAATGAGGAAACTAGGGATAGATGAATGGTTAGTGAGAGCTGTGCTAGCCATGTAAGGTGAGGGTTGGCAACGAGTACAGTGAAGAATTCCGGGTAGAGGTTGGGGGTCCACCAAGATTCAGTCCTCAGTCCCCTCCTATTTATCATAGTCCTCCAGGCAATAACGGAGGAATTCAAGACAGGATGCCCCTGGGATCTCCTCTATGCTGATGACCTTGCTCTAATTGCTGAGTCACTATCAGAACTGGAAGAGAAGTTTCAGGTGTGGAAGCAAGGTTTAGAATTGAAGGGCCTTAGAATCAACCTAGCCAAAACCAAAGTCCTAATAAGTAGGAAGGTAGACCAATCACAAACGCCTTCAGGTAGATGGCCCTGCTCGATCTGTAAAAAAGGCGTAGGTAGAAACTCTATAAAGTCCACCAAGTGTAAGCTATGGACACATAAGAGGTGTAGCAATGTCAAAAGAAGGCTAACTAGAAAAATAGTTTTTATCTGTGGCAGATGCTCAGGAGCAATAAACATTGAAAATGTGCAGAGACCAACTTCTACCATGTTCCAGGGAGAAAAACTAGAAGTAGTTGATAACTTCTGCTACCTGGGTGACCGGGGGTGGGTGTGCTGAAAGTGTAACTGCTAGAGTAAGAATAGCCTGGGAAAAGTTTAGAGAGCTCTTACCCCTGCTGGTGACAAAAGGCCTCTCGCTCAGAGTAAAAGGCAGACTGTATGATGCATGTGTACGTACAGCCATGCTACATGGTAGTGAAACATGGGCTGTGACTGCTGAGGATATGCGTAAGCTCGCAAGAAATGAAGCCAGTATGCTCCGATGGATGTGTAATGTCAGTGTCCATAATCGACAGAGTGTAAGTACCTTGAGAGAAAAGTTGAACCTAAGAAGCATCAGTTGTGGTGTGCAAGAGAGATGTTTGCGCTGGTATGGTCATGTGACGAGAATGGCTGAAGATAGTTGTGTGCAAAAGTGCCACACCCTAGCAGTTGAGGGAACCTGTGGAAGAGGTAGACCCAGGAAAACCTGGGACGAGGTGGTGAAGCATGACCTTCGAACTTTAGGTCTCACCAAAGAAATGACTAGAGACTGAGACCTATGGAAGTATGCTGTATGTGAGAAGACCCGGCAAGACTAGTGAGAACATAACCTGTGGCCTACATACCTTTCCTTCTTGGGACACAAAACTCCACTTGTGAAGACCCGTTGAGGCAAGTGAAAATCAAAATCAAAACAAATCAAATCTGATATCAGAAAGCAGAACCAAAATCGAAGTCGATCAACATCAATGGAAATTGCAGCTGTGGTACCAGTGCCGGTGACAAGTAAGCGAACCATCCGATCGTGGCCGTTGCCAGCACCGCCCCAACTGGCCTCCGTGCCGGTGACACGTAAAAGCACCATGCGTTCGTGTCCGTTGCCAGCCTCGCCTGGCCCCCATGCCGGTGGCACGTAGCACCATCCGTTCGTGGCCATTGCCAGCCTCGCCTGGCCCCCGTGCCGGTGGCACATAAAAAGTACCATCCGTCCGTGGCTGTTTGCCAGCTCCATCTGGCACCTGTGCAGGTGGCACGTAAAAAGCACCCACTACACTCACAGAGTGGTTGGTATTAGGAAGGGCATCCAGCCGTAGAAACACTGCCAGATCAGACTGGGCCTGATGCAGCCTTCTGGCTTCACAGACCCCAGTTGAACCGTCCAACCCATGCTAGCATGGAAAGCGGATGCTAAATGATGATAATGATGATGATGAAAGCTCATTCGTATTAGCCCGAGTTGCCGGATAATTTTTCATTCCTTTAAGAATATTTTAGAACAGAAACTTCCCATAGATTGGAATTTAAATCCTAATCTCTATAGAAAATTATTGTTTCAAGAAAACATTGAATTTGAATTACTTTAATTTTTATGATTATAGATAACAACTTGGGTTGTAATTTCTAAGCCAGAGTCAGGCACATGTGAACGATGTCAAAAGACCATCTGCTACAAATGATATTTTTTGACACAGGGCACTTTTAAGACACCGCCAGACGCAGAACAAAAATAAACAAACTGCAACCGATAAAAGGAGCCCAAGTTATTGGCAGAAATTAAATCAGCGTGCAAATACACATTCACTTTACTAAATTTATATTCGGGCTAAGCCCAAACAGCCTGAGTACTGGAATTGCCACTGATATATATATTTACGTAGAAAGAGAACTATGTACAGCTAAAGTGGAATATATCGTAAAATCTGATATAAAATGAAATCAGAGTAATTATCTGGGAGTTGCAAGTTGAGTGAGGTAAGCAAAAACAGGAACAAAGGAAGTTGGCAAATTGATAACTTGTTTAATCAGCAAAAATTAAGTTGATAAAAAAATTCAGTATACTCTCTTAAATTTTTTTTTCTCACTGGGAAAAATTTGCACATATTTTTGTACATCATGATGACATTGAAAAATAAAACATTAAAAATATCTTTAATCCAAGTCCTTCAATTAGAGCGGTCTTTATTGGGAATAAACCATAAGGAGATTCCATTGGTGCTGGTGTATTATGGTTGAAAATTTGGTAGGGCACAGTTGCATACAATACAGCTGGCAGTCCAAGTAGCACACGAGTACTCGTTACACTGCTCATCACTTCCTCCACAGGCAGCATTACAACTAGTCAAGCTATCATAGCAGAGTGATGTCTCCACACAAGTTACTGTAGCTGGAAAAAAAAGAAATGGATACTTGGAATAATATCATCAATCATCATTTAACATCCATTTTCCATGCTGATATGGGTTGCATGGTTTGACAGGAACTGTCAAGGCTGGGAGCCACATCAGTTAACTGGGAAGATAGTTTTTGTATGTGGCAAATGCTCAGGTGCTATAAACACTGAATATGTGCAGAGAACAGCTTCTGTCACATTCCAGGGAGAAAAACAAGTAGTTTATAGTCTCCATTACCTAGGGGACCAAGTTAGTAGCAGGGATGGATGCTCTGAAAGTGTAACTGCTAGAATAAGAATAGCCTGGGCAAAGTTCAGAGAGCTCCTACCTCTGCTGGTGACAAAGGGCCTCTCACAAAGGTAGACTATGATGCATGTGTATGAACAGCCATGCTACATGGCAGTGAAACATGGGCCATGATTGCTGAGGACATGCGTAAGCTTGCAAGGAATGAAGCCAGTATGCTCCGCTGGATGTGTAATGTCAGTGTGCATATATAACAGAGTGTAAGTGCCCTGAGAGAAAAGTTGGATTTAAGAAGCATCAGATGTGGTGTGCAAGAGAGATGACTGCGCTGGTATGGTCATGTGTTGTGAATGAATAAGGACAGCTGCATGAAAAAAGTGTCACACCCTAGCAGTTGAGGGAACTTGTGGAAGAGGTAGACCCAGGAAGACCTGGGATAAGGTGGTGAAGCACAACCTTTGAACATTGAGCCTTACCAAGACAATGACCAGTGACCAAGACTTTTGGAGATATGCTGTGCTTGAGAAGATCTGACAAGCCAAGTGAGACCATAACCCATGGCCTATGCCAGTGGGCGTAACTAGCCCACATATGAATACCCTCATTCATTGGACAATAAACTTTGCTTGCGAAGACCTAGGCAAGTGAAATCAAAATCACTGACGTGGCCGATGACTACCGCCTGATTGGCACTCGTGCCGGTGGAACATTAAAAGCACATCCGAGCCTGGGGTGAAATCACCCCACTTATGAGTACCCCTCATTCATTGAACAATAAACTTTGCTTGTAAAGACCTATTGAGGCAAGTGAAATCAAATCAAAATCGCTGACGTGGCTGATGACAGTACCACTTGATTAGCACTAATGCCAGTGGAACGTTAATGGCACATCCGAGCGTGATTATTGCTAGGGCTACAGATTGGCTCCCATGCTGGTGGCACGTGAAAAACAACATTCGAGTGTGGTCGTTGCTAGTGCCACTGGACTGGCTTTCGTACAGGTAGCATGTAATAAACACCTTTTGAGCGTGGTTGTTGCCAGGCCCTCCAGCTGGTGGCATGTAAAAGCACCCACTACACTGTCAAAGTGGTTGGCGTTAGGAAGGTTATCTAGCTGTAGAAACTTTGCCAGATCAGATTGGTGCCGGTGCAGCCTTCTGGCTCACCAGTCCTCAGTCAAACCATCCAACCCATGCCAGCATGGAAAGTGGACGTTAAACGATGATGAATATAAAACCCTAACATAAAATTATACCAATTAAAAACATTATTTCAAATTAAAATAAATAAGAGAAATTTACATCTATTTTTGAGGTCTGAACCTGACATGACTTTTCACTTTATCATCAAATCCAAGAAAACTTAACAGAATTCATATATCTTTAAATTTGCAACTTATTAATTTTAATGAAATCAGAGAAAACAGATTTGTGGCAGTTTCAATATGGAGTGTTTCAATAGTTCGATTGACTGAAATACTTATGTGATTGAATTAGCATCTCTGTGGCTTACTACCCCACAAACATATGTCCCCTTAACATCATTTTCAGATGGATTAAGAATGGCATGTGTACTTTACTACTTGCATTTGCAGAGGCATTTACCTGGGGTGGGTTGAGACAACCATGACAAATGAGTTCACCATATCCTTCACAAATGCTGACTACATCTGACGTTAGTCCACTGGGAAAGCAATCATTTTGCAAGGACACTGAACTTTTTACAGTTGAATGCCCTTCCTGTTGCCAACCCTCATCTGTTTCTAAGCAAGGTGATATGTTCCTTTAGCCAGGTATGTTTTTCAGAGAAAGAAACAACATTGCTTGTATGATACTCATCTACAACCATCACATAATGTCAAGACAAAGGTATACACACACACACCATCATCATCATTTAACATCTGTTGGCCATGCTGGTATGGGTCGGACAGTTTGATTGGGCTGGCATGCCAGAAGGCTGCACCAGGATCCAGTCTGATTTGGCAAGGTTTTCTACAGCTGTATGCCCTTCCTAACACCAACCACTCTGAGAGTGTAATGGGTGCTTTTATGTGCCACCAGCACAGGTGCCATTTGCTTGACACCGGCATCTGCCACGACTGTGATTTTGCTCAACTTGATGGGTCTTCTTCTCAAGCACAACATAATGCCAAAATGTTTTGGTCATTTCTTCCATGAGGCCCAACACTTGAAAGGAGCTCAGCCACTTTGCCTCCATGAGGCCCACATATATATATATATATAAAACCTATGTAGTAGGTATAGAAATAGGGCTAATTTAGCTATTTCTCCATAGATCGAAAAAATGACAAACAACATTAATTGATTTTCAAATCTTATAAGATTCTCATCAGAGACACATCAATTTGACCATCATCATCATCATCGTTTAACGTTCGTTTTCCATGATGGATGGTTCGACTGGGGTTTGGGAAGCCAGGAGGCTGATCTGGCAGTGTTTCTACAGCTGGATGACCTTCCTAATGCCGACCACTCCGAGAGTGTAGTGGGTGCTTTTTACATGTCACCAGCACAGGGGCTAGAAGCAGCCAATCAGTTTATATATTCAATAATTCCAGTAGCTACAGAGAATTGAAGCTACTAATTTTCATACTGTACATGTTAACACTTTAATATTAGGAGCCTGTTAATGGGGATATAGTCCACACAGTACTAAGGTATGATGTATGTAACCTATAGAGTAAATATATAAACAGGGCTGCTGAGACCCCTTTCAGTCATGACTGACCATGGGATTGTACCTAGAAAGTTACCCTTCCAGGTACAAGGTTGTTTATGGAAGATCAGCAGTCACCCATGCATACCAGCCTCCCCTCTCCATGCCACCAGTGTTATCCAAGGGAAAGGCAAAGGCCGATACAGCTTGGCACCTGTGACATTGCAACTCATTTCTGCAGCTGAGTGGACTGAAGCAATGTGAAATAAAGTGTCTTGCTCAAGAACACAACATGCAGCCAACCCACAAAGCCAACGTGAGTGATGATGCCATGTAAAAAGCACCCAATACACTGTAAAATGGAAACCCTGCCAAATCAGACTAAGAAACCTGGTAAGATCCTTGGCATTGCCAGTTCCTGCCAAGCTGTCCAACCCATGCCAGCATAGAAAACAGACATTAAATGTTGATGATGAATAGTATTTTTTCTTTATTTAGTTTCAACTTTCTTTTAGGAGTTAGTGTTATGTCAATGAATAAAGGTTTGATACGTTACCAATGAGAATTGCCCCACACAGCAAAAGAATCAAGGAAATGTATTGTTTCATATTTATTCTGGAAAATTAATAAAATCATATTTAATGTCTTTTTCCAATTAATTAAATGTAGAAAATCATTGTGTTACAGAAAGCCTATAGCAATGCAGATCAAATATTAAACATCAATAATAAAAATAACAAAGATATTGAAATGTTAGTTTACAAATATTTAATTAGTTCTGGTATTTCAAGTAAAATAGCCCTTTTTTTATATTGTTAAAAGAACAAGAGAGAAAATATTAGCTTAGCATACCTGCTTTGTGTGCGTAATAGTCAAAAGAGCATGTATGCAAAGCTGAGCTGGGATCTAATAATAACAACTTAGAACTTGATAAACTCAGCTATCAGGAGCCAAGCATTTTGACCCTCATCATGTGTTCAAATCCTGGGCCAATTGTTACCAACCCGGCTGAAACCGGCTCTGGCTCTTTAGTACAGATGCCTTGTTTTCATAAGTTTTGAATTAAAATCTTCCACCAAACTTTAGTCACAATTTATGTTCCTAACTCTAGCTTAATGATAACTAGATTATTTTACTAAATTCTTTGTTATATTTAAAGTAATTGTAAGAAACATAGAGCATCTTAAAATAAATACAGTAATGAAAGGGTTAATGAGTACAAGTCAAGTGCTGATGGAACCCTTTCTCCCTCTTGCTGTCACATTCTAGATGTTCCACTGAGTCAAACAAAGGTGAAGGTGTCAGTGTCTGCCTGTGACATCATAGGCAACTAAAACAATTTGTGAAGGCATAGTACATGTTACCAAGCCATATGCACTGTTGTATCACACATTTACACACATTCAAACATGCATCCCTGCATACATATGTGGTTAATATAGTAACATATGCAGTTCTGCATACATATGCAATAAATACAGTAATACATGCATTCAACAGTCTGGTTAGAGAGCTGCATGAGTTGATTTGGTGTATCTACATCTATTTGTCTACAGCAAGAAACCCTCCCCATGGCAAAGTACAGTAAATGGTTTTCTTACAGGTTCAAATATGCCTCATCATCATCACTTTTTGTGGGGAGCACTCCATCGGTTATGATGATGAAGGTCGCAGCTGATACGATCAATGGAACAGCTTGCTTGTGAAATTAATGTGCAAGTGACTGAGCAATCCACAGACACGTGTACCCCTAACGTATTTCTCAGGGAGATTCAGCGTGACACAGAGTGTTACAAGGCCGGCCCTTTGAAATAAAGGTACAACTCATTTTTGCCAGCTGAGTGGACGTCATTGTTTAATGTCCAGCTTACATGCTGGCATGGGTGGGATGGTTTTCCAGGAGCCTGCACCAGGCCCCTGTAACTGTTTTGGCAGGATTTTTGCAGTTAGTTGCCCTTCCTAACGCCAACCACTCAGCAGAGTGGACTTAGTGCTTTTAATGTTGCACAAGTACAGGCAAGGTTTTTACTGCTGGACACCCTTCCAAACATCAACCACTATAATGTGTGGACTGGATGCTTTTTAAGTGGCACCTACATTGACAGGGTCACCAAGTAACTTGCAAGACAGAAAATCATTTGCGAGGAGAGGGGGCATTGGAGGAGGTGATCTTGTGTCAGATGATGAAAGGTTATAGTGAGACAGAGAGACAGAAACAAGTGTCTTGCTGTAGAGGAGGTACAAGGTTACCCAGCCAGAGAGAGAGAGAGAGAGAAATCAAGAATGGAGACAGAAACAGGTGTTCTACTGCAAAGAGATACATGATTATGCAACTTGAGGGAAGTGCAGGAGAAGGAGAGAGAATGTGGGAGACAGCAAGATAAAGATGGTGGCAAAGTGCCGGGCATACTCACAACAGATGGGAATCAGAATAAACATGAGATGGTTGAGTAAAAAAAGAGAGAGATATAGCTGGTGGCAAGTTCCAAGGCATATCCTTGAGGTTCGAAGGTCATAATATACATGGCAGGATATTGTGAAAGGTGCAGGATTAGAGAGTGTGGAGGGGTAGGTAAGTGAGTGGTGAAAACCTGGGTATATATAGAGTGAGGGTGGGGGGCTGTTGGATAGCAATGATATGGAGAAACAGGGCTGTGAAGACAGGATTAGTGAGTGAGAGGTAGGCATAGTGTATGAAGGAGGAAATGTGAGGAAGAGAAGAGATGTAGATTGGTTTGTTGGCGTAGGATGTGTGAAAAGTTTTCTTATGTGTGGGTGGAACACACAAGTCGGGGGGCTAGCGGATAGCAATGATATGATACAGTGAAGCAGAGCCAAGAGGACAGGATTGGGGAGTGGAAGGTAAGCATAATGCATGAAGTGGAAATGCAAAGAAGAGAAGAGATGAAGAGCTGTAGTTTGGTTTGTTGTGGTAGAGTGTGTGAGAATTTTTCTTGTTAAGTGTGGTGGGGCACACTGCGCTTCTAGAACTCAGTTTTGCTGATGGGGGTGGGTCTCTTCAAGAACTTCATATCACCAGACATCTCGGTTCATAGTCATTGTCTCCATGACGTCCAGCATACTAAGATTGGTCCTTATCATTTCATCCTGGGTCTTCCTCTTCTACAGGTACCATCCACTTTCAGTGACAATCACTTCTTTATGCAGCTCTCCTCATTCGTTTATATTTATACACATCACTTTTTTGTGTTGTCTCCCCATATTTTATTTATGGTGAGCCACTGAATAGCACAACCAGTCATTGAACAATGATAGAAATATCATAAGAAAGTCCTGTCTCTCATGTCAGTTCACAGTGCCTGCCTTTCTGGGTTATGTGGCTGAATGGGGATAACCACTCCAAAATACATATCCCATGGTCTGGTGGGATATATAGACTATAGGGTATGATTTGAGGTAGATTGGCTGCTATTTCTAACAGTAGCACAACCATCAGACTAAATATTTTGCAGTCTCTGGATTTTTGAAGGTATTCCAGTTAAGTAAACTGTATTTCACCCTCTTTGATTTCAGTAAAATGATAGATTCTCTGATGATCAATCTGTTGTTTGATAGACTAAATGTTCAATTTGTTTAATGTGTAAGTGCTGAATATTCCACATATGAACCCTTAATGCAGTGTTTCTCAACCAGGGTTCCATGAGAAAGAGTCAGATAAGCTAATGCTAATTTCATGACCATAATATTACTATACATGCACAACATATTATTAGTTATTGTAATGTAGACATCATCCTATCTAATCTATTATGTTTTCAAAAGAATATAACCACATATATATATATATATATATATAGATGACTGGCTCCTGTGCTGGTAGCATTTAAAAAGCACCATCTGAATGTGGCCGATGCCAGCACTGCTTTGAGTGGCTCCCATGCCGGTGGCATGTAAAAGCACCATCTAAATGTGGTTGATGCTTGGCCCCTGTGCCAGTGGCACATAAAAAGCACCCACTACACTCTCACTGGTTGGCGTTAGGAAGGGCATCCAGCTGTAGAAACACTGTCAGAACAGACTGGAGTCTGCTGCAGCCTCCTGGCTTCCCAGACCCCAGTCAAACCGTCCAACCCATGCCAGCATGGAAAACGGACGTTAAACGATGATATGATGATGATGATGATATATATATATGATATTTACTATATAAACTATAAATAAAAAATATGAGAAAGATATGATACATAATTTTTTGTTTTTGTGCAGGAGTTCTTTGAGACATGTAATTTATTTTCAGGGTTACACAAAGGTAAAATGTTGAGAAACACTGCCTTAGTGTAATAAATCAGCATGACACAATGTATATAGACCTTAGGAACAATCCACCCAACAGCCTTTCAAAAAGCTCCCATCTATTGAATTTCACTTAGAAAGGATGAGTCAACCTGAGGTTATGATTATAGATATATACTCAAGATAACATGCAGTGAGACTGAACTCAGAACCTCTCTATTGCAAAGCAAACTTTTTAACCATTCAGCTATGTTTGTATTCCCTTATTTCAATAAAATAAGTACTAGCCATGTACCGGTGTCTCTTCAGTCAACCATTCCCTTCTATTGCTAATTTAAGTCTTTGTGTCAACATAATAAATCAATTCTATGTATTTATTTGATATCCTCAAGTAATGATAAGAAAGAAAAAGACCATCTTTGGTATTACATTGATGTTATTTTATTCAATGCTATATGTGGGAGAATTAGTAACAAGAACAATCCAGGCTTTGTATGAGGCTGTTAAAAGTAGCCACAGTGAACTTAGTGTACATTGGTGAATAGCTACCTACAACTCTGTTCTCAACCATCCTTTCTGTAGAATGTGATTGAAATTTGCAGTTATATGTTGTGGTGTAGGAGGAAGTAGTAAATAACATTTTGAGCAGCTCTCTTTATCAAAGAAGAAATTAGGTGAATGGATATGAATGAAAAATATACACCCTTTAAGTGTTTATTATAAAGTTGATTCTTGCAAATACAAACAATCGCCAGTAGTCTAACAAGTTCCAGTGAATGCCATTCTTCTCTTTGTTCTAGTGTTTTCATTAATGCCAGGATTTAGAAGAGACAGTGATTTCCTTGTGGTAGAGAGGAATAGTTTTAAATGTATCCCATTTTTTCTAGTGTTGGTGTATGGTTGAGAAGCTTTTTCTGAAACACGTAGTTTCAGAGTTCAGTCTCAGCATACAGCACCTTGGGCAAGTGTCTTCTACTATATGGGTATATATGCACACACACACACGTGTGTGTTGTATGCATTTGTATATACCCTTACCTTGACATCATGTGATGGTTGTAAATAACTATCACCATCATACAATTGATGTTCGTTTCCAGTCTTTCATGAAAAACATGTCTGACCATGAAGAAATATTACCTTGCTTGGAAGCAGGTGAGGAGTGTTGACTGGAAGGGCCTCCAGTCATAGAAATTCTGCTTTAATAAATTCAATCTCAGCCATGCAAGCACAGAAAAGTTGATGCTGAATGGTGATGACACACACACACACAGAGTAGCATAGCTGGAAGAAGATAAAGGACACCAGCAATTGGGAGAATTTTTTGTTGTTTTTTTTAGATGGGGAGGGGAATGAAGGAGTAACACTTTTGGTTAACTGCAATGAGAAATAAAGTCCTTTTTTTTTCTTTTGAGATGATAAAAGGATACAATCTTTTTACTACTCAAAAACTAATTAATGTTGCAGCACCTTGACAGGTTTTAGTTGAACAAATTGATCTCAGTACTTTTTTCAAGTCTGGTACTTATTCTATCAGTCTCTTTTACAGAACATATCCTGCCATGTATATTATGACCTTCAAACCTCAAGGGTATGCCTTGGCACTTACTACCATCTATATCTTTCTCTTCCTTTACTCAACCATCCCATTTATATTCTGATCCCCGTCTGTTGTGAGTATGCCTGGCACTTTGCCACCAAGTTACAGAACACAAATAAACCAACACCAGTTCTCACGCGATGGAACAACAAGGGACCATAACTTCTGGTGGTTTGCTATGCTTGAGAAGGCATGTCAAGCTAAGTAAATACACTATTATGTGCCCTTACATCTCCCTCTCCACTACTGCTACACTTCACTCATCATTCCCTACTTCCTGATCTACCATTCCCGAGCCACATGGAAAACTTGACTGGTGTCATATGGAAAAGTACCCAGGACACATAGTAAAGTCGTTGGCATTAGGAAATGCATCCAGCCATAGAAATCATTCCAAAGCTGCAATTAAGGCTTGATGCAGTCCTGCTGCTCGTCAGATCCTGTCAAATTGTTCAACCTATGCCAGCATGGAAAGCAGATGCTAAATGATAATGATGATATACTCTGCTTGTTATTTTTGAGGCATGTCAGTAACAAAATGTTCATTTCATATAAAATGTATCTCTTGCATAGATATTTTGTCTTGCAGCTCATTCAATCATGATTAAATTATTGTTTTGTGGTTTATCAAACAGCTTTGCTTTCAAAGAATTACTGATTAATTTTTGCTTTTGGTACTTCATTGGCTGTTTTTGACCAATCACCATATGTATCAACTTATAGTGCAAAGTTTAGAATAGGGACCAGCAGCAGTCAGGCTGCAGCCAACAAATGGTACACTGAGATGTTGTTGTCCATGGGCATCAGAACTGTTCTGAAAAGTTTAAAATTTAATGTATTTGTGGGTCAATGAACCATTGATGACTTTTAAATAGTCTTTAGATCATGAATTGTTTAATTTTTGCAAGTGAAAGAAATGGTGGAGAATACACGGGAATATTTTTTACATGTAAGATATATGATATATATGCAGGCCATGGGCAAAAAAAAAAAATTAAAAATGAGTCATTACAAAAAGAAAAGAAATTGTTGATACCTCGTTTAGAATCTAAAATCTGAGAGCTAGTTTTGGTCACTAAAAAGTTTTTAAAAAGTGATGAAATTCACTACCTTACCAGAGGACAATTGTATGTTCAAACAACTCCAGATCGCTAACCCTTTGATCTCTTAAACTCTTGTTCTGTCATCTTTCTTTTTCCTTTTCACCCATGTTTTGAAATAATGATTCAACAAGCTTTTGATAATGAACAATGAACTTATAAACTCTGTCCTTCGTGACATTATCATTTCCTTATTATTGCCAAACATCTTTCAATGTTTCATTTTTTTCCTCTGAATAAACCTTAAAAAGCAAAAAACTTTCTGAGTGAAACAGGTTGATTTCTATAGCATTTCCATTAACCTATTTCAATGATAATGTAACATCTGTATTAAACAGATTTTGAAATTAATTTTCTGCCTCGGAGTTATTTCCCTTCTTTACACTATTACAATCACCGTCATCAGCATCATCATCCTCATTGTTGTTGATGCCATCGTTCTTATCGTCGATGTCGTCAGCTTTATCGCCATCCTCCTTATGATCGTCATTACATGCGATAAACTACTTCTCTATGTTTTTTTTATAACATTTGTTTATCTTAAACTTTCTAAAATACGCAACCCATTCCGTCATTTAACTAGTACCACCCATTACCATCATGCTAAAATATGTATCCGGCGTTTTTTCTTTTTTAATATAGAAATAAATAGGTAAGTAAAACGTAAAAAACGGAAATAGTGATGCATTTTGACGAAAGTTTCATCCGCTTCGTCAGTCATTTTATTTCTGTTAATAACATCCTTAATTTAACACACACACACACTTGATGACTAGCATTCTCTAATTGTCTTGTTTATGAAATCCAAAGAGTTTGTGTGAGTACAGAGCTATATTTTCGCAAACATCGCTTGCTAACTGACATATTTACGTAGTTTTATTCTTTCCTTTGAATTTGAATTACGTTCATATATTTCTACTTTTTGACTCCTCTTATTTAGCTTATATTACTTTAGCCTTTTTACCGACTTTAGACCTTTGTATAGAGGACACCATAAACAAATGAAAAATGGTTAATAACACCTTCCACCTATTTAGTTATGGCTCCGCTCATAACGTTTCCATTATCACTTACTGCGCCCTAATCTGAGAAAGCACTTGTAGTTGACAACAATGTCATACATGATGATTGGGCAGTATGTGAGAGAGAGAGCATTTTGAAGAAGAGTAATGCCGTTATTATTATGGTATGTTATAACGGGAAATCTTGCTGAGATTCGTCAACTAACCTTTTAGTTTGCTTAGTTTAGGTTTTAGCTTTGCTTTGTTCTTATTGCTGACAATCTTGTAATCAATTTTCTTTTTATATCTACGATGGAGACAGAAAGCCGTTTCAAAGGTTCTACTCAACTTTTTGTGACCCATGTCTCATTTAATAACCTGTTTAAACTCAGAATTCATTCTCGCTCTTGGCCATCCATTTTGCTACTGATACAATCACGAAGAAAACATTTTAAACCTTAGATCAATTTGACCTAGTTTAATCACCATTTCAACACCGAGTTGGAACACAGTTGTGTGGAAATGACTGTTCGTAAGAAGTCGTGATGGCCTGTTATTCAGCGGTATAATTTGCATTTTACAATGTTTAGTCGAAACACTAATCTGTAATATATATGATCACCATAAAACACCCTGACAATTCAAAATATATTATAATTATATGTATTCCATTTTCCTATGCTAATATTTTGGTTAGTATTCTGAGCGAAGAAAATTGGCCTAATTTAACTGCGTATGACCCGAAGAAACAAATTCTGCTTTTTCTCATTAAATGAAATTATTTTATGCAGCACGGAATTTTGTTGCGGTCTCAAAGCGACGAAAATATTATGACAAATAAAATTTAAATGTTGAAGTGAATCTAAGTTTTTGTGTGCTTTTTAAATGGCTTATAAACATCTTCCACGCCGCAATTGAAATTCTTTAAATGAAGAAAAATAAAACGGTAGGTATTTCAACTATATAAACATATTGCGTTACTAAATAAACGAACATTAGAAATACATTAAATAAAACGATGTATGAATATGAGCCTGAAGTATATTATTAATTCTAGCAATTCCAGGTTCGGTCCCACTGCACGGTGCTTTGGGCAAGTGTCTGCAACTATAAGCTCCACTCCGACCAATGTCTTGGAAGTGAATTTGGTAGACAGAAACTGTGTGAAGCCTGTCGTGTATGTGTGTCTGTTACCTACAACTACTTCACAACCAGTGTTGGTTGTTTTACGTTTCCATAACTTAGTGGGAGAAAGAGACCGCAAGAATGAGTAGCAACCTTAAAAGTAAGTACTGGGGCGATTTGTCCGACTAAACAAGTAAAAGATAAAACAGTCATATCGCGAAGACAAGATGGATGCCTCTGTAAAGTATAAAAGTAGAGTTATGTCAAATTAGTTTCGATGATTTCATAAAAACCGTAGTTAAAAGAGGTAACAGTAAACTATGTTTTGAATCTCTTAAACGTTTGTTTATCCATGTTGAAAGACTGGTTATGTTATCTTCAAAGTTAGGAAAACCAATGAATAAAAGTATTACAATTGCCTCGCAGAGAAACCATCTAATAACTCATAAAGTGTGAAAGTGCGTGGCCTAGTGGTTAGGGTGTTGCACTCACTTATCGCAAGATCGTGGTTTCGATTCCTGGACCGGACGATGTGCTGTATTCTTGAACAAAACACTTTGTCTCACGTTGTTTCAGTCCACTCAGTTAAAAATGAGTTTAACCCTGCAATGGACTGGTGTCCCGAATCCAGGTAAAAAAAAAGGCACAGGTGTTTTGCCTGGGGGTTGTCCGAGGAGTTTTTGTTCTAGGGATGTTTTGTCTTGGGGTGGTGGTGTTCTAGCAGGGTTTTGTCCGGATCCCATAAATTGCGACTTTTTGTTTCTAGCCAAAATTGTGACTTTATAACTGACTTTTTTCCCTACGACTTTATTACCGGCGTCCTGTCCAAGAGGAATGTCGTAATCTCGGTCACTTATACGCCATGGAAACCAGGTAACCGGCCCTTTTTGTCAGAGACTCGAGACAATAATGTGTAAAGATGAAGCCGTTAAATTCACTCTGAATTTATTTGATATGTCAAAATTTTCGTCGCATAATTTTGATCTGGTCTCTGATACAGTTCTACTGCAATTGAATCAGTCACGAGGTTGCAGTTGTGAGACGAAAATTTTGGTAACTCATATAATAAAATTAAAGTAAATATAACAGATTTTGTGTATTATTAAATGGTTGTGAAAAGCAATGACGTAGTGGTTATGGTGTTGCACTCACGATTGCTAGATTGTGAGTTCGATACCCGAGCCGGGCGGCGAATTGTGTTCTTGAACAAAAAGTTTCGTTTCACGTTTTTCCAGTTCACTCAGCTTTGCGATGAGGTGGCATCATTCGAAAATTAAAACGATGCAAAGCGCATTGTAACCAGCGATGTATTAACATCCTATAGCCCGGTCGATCAAGTGATCGCGTGATTAGATGGCTAGTATGTCTGTTCCACGATGTACATGCTTCCGTTTCAATTCACAGTCTCAAAGTGACTTGATCTGAGACCATGTATTGAAATTGAAGTAACTCTACATCGTGGAGACTTCGTAGTGAGTCAGCCTTTAAGGTTGTTCCGTGTGACATTTAGTTGTATGAATCAATCAACGCTTTGGATGTAGAGCCATTTCTGGTTATAACCAGAAATGGCTCTGATGAAAGTAGCATTAATTTTCTTAGGTCGTTCAATTTTCCTTAATTGATCAATAGACCAATTGAGTAAACTTATCAGAAATGAACCTATAATGACTACTGGAAACAGCTGTAAGCCAAATTTGCTCCAATAAAGGAAAGTATGTAATGACCATTATTTTAAACCGATTTCTTACACATACACGCACACATATAGAGTGGTCTAAAGTCATGCACCAAAACATTTGACATTATTATTATTCAGTAGTCTTATTTCTATCACATGCTTTCACTGCAGTAGTAGTAGTAAGCATCCATCGGTCTCGAGAGGCCATAGATCTGCGCCCAAAGAAGTCGTGTCAGCTGCTGATAATAATATTAATAATATAAAGATCTGGAAATAGAGTTAAATCTAATGTGGAGCCTTAAAACAGAAACAATTCCTAATATTGTAGGCGCATTAGCTATGGTAAAAAGAAACATTCAAATACAAAACTAAAACACCAGGACTTACAAGTATCCTACGTAAAACACTTTCAATACCGTAACAATAAGAGCATCACAACAAACCACAGTACATACCCAAGGCACACACAGCTGCGCTCGGTAGTGCAGTGAAAGCACGTGATAGAAATAAGACTACTGAATAATAATAATAATAATAATATATATATATTGATAAAAACGGTAAGATAACAAAAGAAAGAAAGAGACCTCGATATTATGTAAATAGAGGAATTTATCTGTAAATATAATATGTGACAATTATTCAGTAGCCAAGATAAAACTCTGAGTTTCGGATCCACGCCACCATCTCTTCAGTTATCCGGCCATCGGAAAAACGCTATGAAAAATGACCGTTATACAAAGGGAAATTACTGTGTTATTGACCGCTAATAAGACAAAAGAGCTATTCGAATGACCGCTAATTAAGGTAAGGGGGTAAAAAGTTCATAGTATTCGTGTAAGCGCGCCTGTTCATACCTACACATGTGCGCCCGCACACTCACGTGGATACGCATACATTCATCCACCCTCACTAAAAAAACGTACACATCTTCTCTCGCATCCTTCGCCAAATGTATATACATATACATACAAACTCACACACATACACGTGCACCGTAAAAGTTCATACATACGTCTACATACGTACAAGCACAAGAAAAAACAGGGTAAAGGGTAACAATAGAGAAAAAAGGCATAAGGGATTACACAAAGAGTAAACCACGTACTCGCATGTACGCACACATTTATATACACACATCCACCCGCGCGCACAAAGGCTTCCATATACACATCTATATAGATACAGGGGAAAATGCAGGGTGGAAGGTAGAGTACAGAAAAAAATTATGTGTAAAAAATATATATAAACCAAATTCTCTATAATATGTAAGAAATATACGTATAAAAAATATATAAATAAAATAAAAGTAAAAAGTATAATGAGATAAAAAAAACTTGTGCGTGGACACAATATAGAAGGCAAGTTCTATCTGTAGTCTCGGGGGGGACCAAAAACGTAACAAAAATTTGGCCACATATGGGCATGATCCGAAAAGTTCTATCCTTGAATTCAGACATGTAGCGGGATCTAAGCTGCTTTTCCAGAAGAGCCATCTTTCCACTACCGTTGGTGTAGGGCTTACATTTGGCTAAAATCTTCCAATGGATGTTGTAACAGACACCTTTATCTTTTAATGACCATATATGACTGGATAATTTTGTCGTTTTCCTTTTGTCTCAGGAAAACGAGCCTAAAGCTCAAGGTGTGATTATTGAACCTGGCCTTGAAATTACCCTCTGTAAGGCCCACGTATTTCTTCGTCGAAACTGTGTCTTTAGTGGGTATAGAGCCCACGGTATCTTCGTAGATGATGGTCTAGGACATGCAAGCTTTTTTATCCCTGCATGAACAGCTATTTTTGTATTGTGGTTTTTGTGTTGTGTGCGATTATATTCAGTTGAGCTGAAACTGATTTTTAAGCTGAGTTTACTGAAGAGCTTCCTGTAAGTATGGTTGACTGGAAAATGTCTATCTATCAGTGCTAAGAAACACTTGCCTATATTGAAGGTCACCTCGGATGAGTAGGGAGGTGTGAACCAGATGATTTTCCTATTCCTATGTATATACATGTATGTGTGTGTATATATATATATTCTAATACATTGCCTCGCGTTCTTGCTTTTTCCTTGTGCCTTTTTTTCGTTTTTTTAAACTCTATATATAGAGATAATATATATATATATATATATAACTTTATAATAATATATATTCTCCGATTTGAAGCGACAATTTACGAACTAACCCTCAAATCACCGCTAACACGGCTCCTTGCTCATACGATTGGGCCAAACGCTCGCCCATCAATTTCAGCCAAATTTAATGAATATATACTTAAACTAATACTACATATAATATACCGTTGACACCGTCGAATTGAATGATACTGTCCAGATGTCGAAACTACAATGATACCGGTTAAGCAGTTGATCTTGAGAATGCATGTTCGATATGGTCATTGTCTGAATATTCATATATCTTGGGGTTTCGTTATTCTGAGTTATCCTTCGAACTTGTTAAGGGCTCATACTGATTACATATATTATCTTCATTGGTAATGTTATGGTAGCATGATAACTAATGCTTTCTAGTTTTGGGAGGTGACATTATACATACATACATATATATATATAGACACACACACACACACACACACATGCATGCATGCATGTGTGCGCAGTTTTGTGGTGTTAGTCTGCATACATCACGGAAGCCTAACGTTTCGGCAAATAGAGAATGGCAGCGTTTTTCAAACTTTGGTGCCGACCCTTCAAAAAAGTTTGAAAAACGCTGAAGTATGGTAACTATTTGATAGACTAATTTTTTTTTAATACGTGGTACTCATTCGATTGACTAAATTCCTCAGTGCCCCAGCACGAATGCAGTCCAATGATTGAAACAAGTAAGATGATAAAAGAACAGCAAATATCGAAAATATTAACTCGATGAGATATCAAGTTTCAGCTGTGAATTTTCAATATTCATTAAATTTCTTGAAATGTAGATATTCTAGCCTTTTGCTTCTAGTGTACATGTTCTCTTACAATATTTCTGCAATTCGAAAATCTACATTTTCCGGTAATAGCTGAACTATAATTTAATAGATACCTCTTCAAAATATCTCTTACATGAATGACGCAAACTTAATGGGGATCTACGCACATTACATCTAAGTATAAGAGTGTCGTGTGTGTGTGTATGTGTGTCACAGAAAGGAAATGAAATGATACTCAAGAAGGAATGAAGGCGCGAAGATGGAGAAGATAAAACATATCACAGTCTTTGATGAACTCTTTCCTTAGATGGAATAAGAGAGAAAACGAATAAATTTAAAACTGCCAACTTTAAAACCATGACGTACTTAAGCTGTTGCGTAACTCGAGTAGAGGGGAGCAAGGTGGTGGGTGGCACCCCGAGTGACGTTTTTATGTGTATTTAAAGCATACTACATCTATGTGAAAATAATATTATAATGGTATACAACGTAGTTAATCTATATCTATCTGTCGTTATGTATGTAAAAATTGACCAAATAAGAGAAGCTAAGTGAGAGAATGGATGTTTATTCCATTACTTTCTATATGTAACATATAAATATGTACATTTTTTAGAACATTGTCATTTTATAAGATTTTGCTGGCAAATTTTTAAATTAACAAACATTTATTTACATGAAAAATTATCGGAAAACTTTCATCTAATTCTTCCAAATCTTTCTGTTGAAACTGTATTGAAACCATTTGAAGGGAATTTTCTTTTTATCACAGCAATTGGTCACACACTAAAAGGTTTAACGGAACCCACTGAAGCAAACCAGCACGATCAGCGAGGCGAGCCGCCAACGTTGACAAGAACTTCATGGTTAGTAACCCAATTCCACCGAACGTCTCAAACGCCACAGGTTGGGGGTAATAATTCACTGTCAGGTCCCGATACTTCAGGGTTTTCTTCCGTTCGGCTACGGAAGCAGTGACCTTCCCATTAATTGCAGCATCCAGGATGTGGGAAGGAACAAAGGTGTCGCTGACAGTGGTGTCCCAAATGAGGTACCTACCTCGAACCCGGAGGCAGAGGGTAAGACAATCTGGTCTCTTTCCATCACTTCTGGATAACCCCTATGGCTCCAGAATTGAGGGGATATTAATCCGAACCAGGGTTCGCTTAATGATTAGGTTTAGCTCGGTGTGACAAGCGAAGCGGCCAACATTTAAGTGGAAGACAGACCGTGAAGATCTGTGGGGTCAAGAGGCCTACCACAGTGGCATCACAGTCCCCACACTCTGAGTGCGAAGGAGATGCGGAGTTCATCCATTACTTGACAGATGTTTCGTATTTGTGTGAGTTACATAAGCGCTACATCATCCAACACACAAATACATATATATATATATATTACACAGGGGTTGGACAAAATAATGGAAACACCTAGCATCATAATTTTGAAATATCTATAAAACAGTCAAAAGCTTGTTTATTTTTGTTTTTTTTATTCATTATTAATGTTGCTTAATATGTTTTGCTAAAATTGCTGTTTCTTTTCAGACATCATCAGAAAAAGGTAATTGAAATGCATTAAAATGACAGATCTATCGGACTTTCAAACAGGTCAAATTGTTGGTGCTCGTATGGTAGGCGCTAGCGTAACGAAAACAGTCGAAATGTTTGGTGTATCAAGAAGTACTGTCTCGAAAGTAATGACAGCCTTTGAAAAAGAGGGAAACACCTCCTCGTCGAAACAAAACTCCGGAAGAAAATCAATACTTTCAGATAGGGACCGTCGGACTCTTACGTGAATTGTCCCCCTCCACCGCTTAACAACCAGTTTTGGTGTGCTTACATCCCCGTAACTTTGCAGTTCGACGAAACAGACCGATAGAATAAGCATTAGGCTTTAAAATAATGTGCTGGGGTCTATTTATTTGGCTAAAATCTTCAAGGTGGTGCTCCAGCTTGGCCGCAGTCTAATGACTAAAACAAGTAAAAGATGCTCTTCATCATTGGGATTCTTAGATTTTCAGAACACGACGGTGAGGTTAAATCCTAGCCTTAATCACGATAGATCTTACTGTAAGCTCTGATTATTTGAATTCCTAGTGTGTGTGTGTGTGTGTGTTTTTATATATATATATGCGCAGACGTGGCTCATAAAAGGTGGGCCTTACGGTATATCTTCTGACCCCCAAACACTGCTGGCCTAAGACCTCTTTCCATCATAATATTAACTGCTCTACATCTTAGAGTGTGCTTCTCCTCCGGATTTATGTATTTCTACGAACGATATATATATATATATATATATATATATATATTTAAAAAGGAGATGTGGAACACGAGTTGTGATATATAAAAAAAGGAAATGAAGAAAATGCTGACAAAATAATTTAAGTAGGGGAGAGTGTATTTAATTAGGTGAAAGTTCTTTTTACCGGTTGCGCATTTGTTATGCTTATCAAAAGATATTTTTTTAAGAGAGATAGAGTTCCTTTCTGATAGATTTTTTTCTCTTATCTGACTTTATGTTGGGTTTGCTGTCTCTTATATGTGAAAAAAGAGGCTCCAGAGTTGTTTAAGATTTGCTTGGTTTCGCGTCTAAAATTTCTTGTGGACAATTGTCAATACAATTTTGATTGGTCATTATAAAGGGGTCACGTGAATGTTTGAATGGAAGTTGGTGTTGGGGTAAGAAAATAGGCTCCAGAGATGTTAAAATTTGGCTAGTGTCGCGCCTAAAATTTCTTATTGGTCATAATAAAGAGGTCACGTGGATGTGGTCATAATAGAGAGGTCACATGAATGTTGATGTGGGTGGTGTATGGAGTTTTCGAAAATAGCGTTGTTGAAAATTCTTATTGTTCAGGCTGGTCAGTAGACGTCATGTGGATATTTTAAATAACTTTTTAGTGCGTAGTTAAGGAGTGTATTTTCCGCTTGACTGAATTTGAGCTGGATAAGTAAGTTCGTTAGTAAGTTCGGAAGAGCTATATGACTGTAAATATTGACTTCACACAAACACGTTGCTTCCCGATACAGGCACAAGGCCAGCAGAACTATAAATATTGAAAATTGTACCCACACACGCACACATATATACACGCGCGCGCGCCCCAACATACATATAAACAGACACACACACATACGCGCGCGCGCGCACACATACATACATATAGCTCTTCCTGTCCTAAACGAACTTACTTATCCAGCTCAAATTCAGTCAAGCGGAAAATACACTCCTTAACTACGCACTAAAAAGCTATTTAAAATATCCACATGACGTCTACTGACCAGCCTGAACAATAAGAATTTTCAACAACGCTATTTTCGAAAACTCCATACACCACCCACATCAACATTCATTCTAAACATTCACGTGATCTCTCTATTATGACCACATCCACGTGACCTCTTTATTATGACCAATAAGAAATTTTAGGCGCGACACTAGCCAAATTTTAACATCTCTGGAGCCTATTTTCTTACCCCAACACCAACTTCCATTCAAACATTCACGTGACCCTTTTATAATGACCAATCAAAATTGTATTGACCATTGTCCACATAAATTTTAGGCGCGAACCAAGCAAATCTTAACAACTCTGGAGCCTCTTTTTTCACATATAAGAGACAGCAACCCAACATAAAGTCAGATAAGAGAAAAAAAATCTATCAGAAAGGAACTCTATCTCTCTTAAAAAAATATCTTCTGATAAGCATAACAAATGCGCAACCGGTAAAAAGAACTTTCACCTAATTAAATACACTCTCCCCTACTTAAATTATTTTGTCAGCATTTTCTTCATTTCCTTTATTTATATATATATATATATATATATATATATATATATATACATATATATAACATTTTAAAAAAGAAGCTCTGTACAATATGTATTTTTGTGGAAGCTCATCTGTGAGCGGCAAATTCAAGGGTTGCCCCAGGCAGTGCTCACATTAGCTACGTCACTGTACTTTTCAGCCTTACACAACGGCCGTTTAAAAAACAAAAATAATTTACGTTTTAGAAATATATGAACGTCACAATTCATTTGCAGTAAATAATATCGTTGTGGTTTATACGGCCTGTCCTGTGATATAATAACTATTTAATTAGAAATTAGTGAAACGTTAAATTAACATTTTAACTAATTGGCAAAATCATTAAAGTTTTATTTCGAAAACATTTAAAATATTCAGAATCAGTTAAGTCTTTCATTGAACAATGCGAAAATATGTAGGAGTGGAAAAGGCGTTTTTTATAAATATATTATTATTGTTATTGTTGTTGTTATTATTATTATTATTATTCAGTAGTTTTATTTTTATAGCGTGCTTTCACTTCACTACCGAGCGCAGCTCTATGTGCCTTGGTACGTGCTGTGATGCTGTTAAGGTTACTATATTGAAAGTGTTTTGCGTAGGATGTGTACAGTGCCCAGTAGTGCAATTTTCTGTATGTTATATATATTTGTAAGTCCTGGTGTTTTTGTTATGTATTTGTCTAAATATTTTTTATCATACCTAATGCGCCTACTGTGATAGGAAGTGTTTCTGTTTTTAGATGCCACATTCGAGTTATCTCTATTTCCAGGTCTTTGTATTTTGAAAGTTTCTCCATTTCTTTTAGAGAAACGTTGTCATCTGCTGGTATTGATACATCAATTAGAAAATTTCTTTTCATGATCTCTGACAACTATATCTGGCCTATTGGCCTTAATTTCTCTATACGTGTGTATTGGCATATCCCAAAATATGGTTGCTTTTTCGTTTTCTGTGACCTTTTCTGGTGTGTGCCTATACCATCTTTTTTCTGTTGTTATTCCATAGTGTTGGCATAGCTTCCAGTGTATGTAGGTCCCAACTCTGTCGTGTCTGTGACTATATTCCTTCTTAGCCAGGATTGGGCAACCAGAGATAATACGATTTATAGTTTCTTGTCCATCTCCACATATTCTGCAGTTACTTGTTATGTTTCTTTTCATTATATGTTTTTGGTAATTTCTGGTGGGGAGGCTTTAGTCTTGTGCTGCAGTTAAAAACCCCTCAGTCTCTGCTTTGAGTCCTGAGCTTCTCAACCATTGCTGGGATTTTTCTATTTCTTTTGCATTTAGTTTAGTCCAGTATTTGCCATGAAGGGGCTTTTCTTGCCATCGTTTTATCATGGTCCGTTGATGTTCTAGTTTTAGTTTGAATTTCATTTGTTTTATAGCTTTTGCTGTTTCTTCTTCTTCATATTTGTTAGGTAGTATGATTTCTTGTTTGTATTTGTCACCTTCCTTAAATACTGAGAACGGTTTTTTGTTTTGCTCGTGTTTTGTGTCTATTTGTACTAGTTTTTCTTGCTTCTGAAGTGGGTATTTTTGCAGTCCTATGGTGGTTATTTTATAATGGTTTTCCAGCTGTACAAAGCCTCTACCACCTCCTATACGTTGTATATATAGCCTTTCTATGTCAGATTTTGGGTGGTGCATCATAGATCCTGTCATTATTTTTCTTGTTTTCCTGTCTATTTTGGTTAGTTCATTTAGTGTTCAGTTAGGATATTGTAGCTGTAACTTATAACTGAGATGGCTAAAGTGTTAATACCTATTATCTTGTTTTTAGCATTGAGCTCTGTTTTTAGTGTTGATATAACTCGTCTATAGTTTTCTTCCTTTCTTTTCTCTTTCATTTGTGTGTGTTGTATCATATCTAGTTCATAGATTCCTAAATATTTGTATGTCTGGCTTTGGTCTAATTCTCTTATTTCATTGGCTATATCTAGTGTGATGTTGCTACTCTTAACTAGTTTTCCTCTTTTCAGGGTTGCTTTGGCACATTTTTCTAATCCAAATTTCATTTCTATTTCTTTGGTAAATCAATGTACTGTCTATAGTAGTTTTCAGCTGTTTATCATTTGTAGCGTATAGTTTTAGGTCATCCATATATAAAAGGTGGCTGATTGCTTTGCCGTAACATTTGTATCTGCATCCTGTTCTATTTAGCATGTCAGTGCTAAGCAGAAAAGGAGTGGAGAGAGCGTGTCTCCCTGGAATATTCCTCTTCTAAAGGGGATTGCTTTGGTTTTCACGAGTCCCTCTTTTGTTTGGAGCTGCAGCACTGTCTGCCATTTATTCATGGAGCAAGTCACCCAATATCTTACCCACTGAGATTTACTTAAGTGTTCCAATATCCTCTTATTTAATAGAAATTATCTTTATTTCTTATAATTTGTAATAACCTTTATTCATTATTATAGTAATTCGTGGGAAATACTGTATAGTGAATTTATCTTAAAATATAGAATAATCGGCCAACAGCACAGATTTCAGATATAAATTTTTAAATAATTATCTTTTCACTGACATAGAACATTTTCTAAACGTAAATTGAATTGCTTACTTAATCTTAATCCCTTTTAAAATGATTGAATAATAACGTCTCAGGTTTCTTAATCGCCATCCTCATTATCTTCTCGACGTCGTATCTAATTCGTCAAGCACAACTGTTATTTGTAATGGAATAACAAACATACCCATATGCAAACATTTAGCTGCTCTGTTTCTTAGATTGCGCAATGTAATACACATACAAATATTAAAGACAAACATGTGTGCGTGCGTGTGTGTATGTGTATAAAATGTGTTAAGGATTCAACAAGTAGCATAGTACTAGCGCATATATATAAATACATACACACTCACATGTGTATGTATGCATATATACGTGTGGGTGTATGTGTATCAACTATCATATTCTCTACACTCTCCGCTCCGCTTTTATATCATTTACCATTCTTGAAATATCACTTCAATATTTTTTTTTCTCACGTTAGACATGTTTACATCATGCATAGCAATACAAGGTTAGTAGGTTAAGTTCCATTAGTTTACAAATGCGTTTGATTGATCCGAGCAGATTGCTTCACAGCAGTATCAACAATGCTTGCCATAACTGTCCATTGTTACAGTAGGGTCGACAATAATCGTTACATTTATACTTGTTTGATCAGTTATCAAAAGAACTGCTTTTGTTGTCTGCGCAGAAATTAAACCGATTTCTGAGTGGATGGACTGAACACAACTTAAACGAACAGAAACTGTAAACATAAATACTGTCACACAATAAGCTTGCAAGATGGAAGGGATAGTTATTTATATCTTTTCATCCTTATGGTATTAAATAGATGCTAACATTTTCGAGTTATTCTCAGAGCGTGTTTCATATTCATCTGTAATATTTATTCTGTAATATTGAAATGATGGGTTCTGAATAAGGCACAAGGCTAGCAATTTTGAGGAAGGGGTTAGTCAATACCATCGACCTTTGTAATTGACTGGTACTTTATTTTATTGATCCAAAAAGGGTGAACGGCAAAGTTGCCCCAGCGGGAACTGGAATCAGAACATAAAGAGAGGCAACAAATACGATGCTCTAATGGTTCTGGAAGTTTGCATGAAGTGCATGAACAGCAATGTAATTATATGAACAAAAGTCTCTCCGGACAAAAATTACACATAGCAAAAAGTAAAATTAAACAATTTGTTTAAAATTTTCAACGTCCCTGTCTCGTAGAAGAGCGCCATGTAGGTTGGGATCTTGTGCTTGTAGTGAGCTCTACACACAGGTATCTTTAGGGATGAGACCATCTTAATGCAGCAGACGTGGCCAAGCTATTCATGCCGTCACAGTATGAATAAATGATACATACTGAGATGTATGTAATTGTTTAGAACACGACCATTCCAGATGTGCAGTATCCAACGTGAATATAGCAGATTGAAACTGACCAAGTAGACATGCATATTGTCTTTCCTTGCTGCCTTAGAGAGAGTAATTCAGTATGCTGTACATTGATTTTGGTGGCTCTGGTGAATATATTTTGAATTATTTTGAGATTTACAGTTATCATTAAAAAAGAAAAGAAATACCCTTAATTCATATTGGAAATTATATACAACACTAATAATAGTGGAGAAAAACTACGTTACTTTAGTTATATGTGTAGGTGTCAAAGTTGTACCTAAAGCTCAAAGTTTGAAGCCAAATTTTTCTTCAACCTTGCACTGGCTCAGCTCAAAGTGCGCCGGGTCCTGGTCAGAGAAATTGTCTTCGCTAATGTTGTCGCATTGTCGTTTTACACTCTGACATCCAAACTGTGTGTTTCCTTTCACAAGCATAGACTCTCTAAACGCATTAAAGTTGAACTTTTATGTATTTCATAACGGTTTGACTCAACTACACATTAAGTTTCGTGGACGTAGAACACGTCGACATCATCAGATGTTCGAAGTCAGTGTAAAGAGAATTTAAAAGAAATTCAAAATAACTTGTTAGGTGAGTTTTTACAGTACATGCTGTCACTTGGCAGCCATGCCTTTCACGCAAACTCTTATATCATGTGACATCATCAAATCGGTGGAGCAAACATGATACAATTATTCGATTAACTGAATAAACTGTTCGTAGAATTAACGTTTAAATAGCTGAGCATTCCTCAGACATATTTACCCTTAACTGAATTCTCTGGCTGAATCGGCGAGACACAATGTGTGACTAAATTGTACCTTTGAATTACAAGTACAAACCATCTGATGGGCCTCAACAGTGTCTCATCAACCCAAATTCACTCACAACGTATGGGTCTACCCGTAGCTATTAAAATATGACGCTTGATCATGCATTTGCATATAGACACGTATACATATATACGTGTCTCTATGATGTGAGTGTGTGTGTGTGTGTATATATATATATATATATACACATACATATACACGAAGCACACAAATCTTGCAATACTATAATCAAAAAAGCAAATTAGTTGGAATTATGCAACTTTTACTGAAAGAAAAAAAAACTGGAAAAAAATTGGAAGCGTATTGTGATCAGCGATGTATAATATCTGATGGTCTGGTCGATACTGTAATAATACTTCAAAACCAACAATATTCTAGATTACGTTTAACCACTTTGTTTAAAGGTACCAAAAGTTGGATATAAGTTATGCTTGGTTTTTGCACATCTTTGGGGATGGATGCGATTTTCCTTTGTATATGTGCCCTGTTACATGCGTGGCTTATACGTTTATATTTAAAAAATTAACAGCGGTCAAGATATATTTTACAAAAATAAAATATAACAAAATAGAAAAGGAAAACAACAATCCATTTTACAAGGTTGGACAAATTCATGCAAGAAAAAAAAAACAAGGTAATAGAAACAGAAAAATAAAGGAAAATATCCTAACTTACATCGCTTCTTTTCAAGAAACAAACGTTGAAAGGTCGTCAGTTTATCACAATGTGAAATGGAACTGGTAAACAAGAGCCAACCAATTTAAGAAAGTGCTTCTTCTCTTTTCTCTTGTGTTCCCATTTACGGCTCTGTTTTATAATTGTTAAATACTTTTTCTTTTATTTTTATATAATTTTTATTTCATTTAAATCTCAAGTTTCAACTGCGACTGTTATTTAACCAGTGGAAAACACTTCTAAGTTTTAAACATTCCCCAAATCGTTATGCGTATATTTTTTATCCATTTGTTTGGCATTAGAGAAGTATGCAAACTAAACACTTTTTTCTGTTTTTCGTTCTTATTCAACTTATGTTTATTATTTTTGTTCTTTTTATTGTTTTATTGTCGTTGTAACTAGAGTGCTGGTGACTGGAGAAAATTTCAAAGCAAGATGAATGTTTTCATTTTAGAAATACTGAACTTTTACAAAAGTTCTAAGACAAATTAGTAAGTTTTGTAGATCAACTGCAAAGTAGTACAGTGATAGCGCTGTCGTTTTTGGAAACTGTTACTGAAATAATGTCTTGTACTTGTTTTGCAAACTGAAGACTTTAAATACAATACACCAATGTACGCCAACGAAATATTGGTTAATAATGCAGCACCTTTGCGTCAACAATGGACCATTGTATTGCTAAAGTGTCTAGTGACCTTCACAATATAATTTTTAGGTATGAGAAAGGGTAGACGGGATATTTTTGGTGTCGCTGTAATTGTTGTAAAATATCAAACTTGGCAATCCAGATATAGCTCCGAGTGTCAAGCCATCTTTCTTTGTTGTGTAGATCTAGACTATGGTAGGGATAGATAAGCAAATTAATTTAACTACTGTGAACTATGAAATTCACTTTCCTTTTTTCTTTTGTTGTCTACAGTCGTGAACTATGGCATGATGGTACCAAACTATTCTATCCGATATTACAAATGAAAAGAAAGAACGACTGAGGGGGCGATAGTTCCGAGCGTCCATTTCAGGTGGGGCATTCAATCAATAAATGAAATTAAAATTGTTTTTTTTATTACCTCTGTTAACTTCGTTGTACAATCTACCCCATAGTCTCACAAATTGGTGTGGATGCGAATTCATGTTTTAATAGTTAAGGTCAAAGTAAATAACCTATTACATGTAAATACTGTGCGTGATGCAGATTAAAATAATATACTCTCACTCCGTCGGTAACGATTGAGCTAACAAATTTAATTAGTCCAGAGAAATCGTTAAGTCGCGTTTGCGTAATGCAGAACGAATGTAGCCATTCCGTTGTATGGTATAACTATTGACTTTGTGATGCTCCTTCGAGCTGGGGGTGGGTGGGTACAGTTCACAGCTGAATCTGAAGATGCTCTTTAGCAGATGTTCTCAACCTGGATCCATAGGCCCCTGACGGTCCATATAGGATTTTGGGGGTCCACATAACAAAATAGTAAATTGGGAATCCACAATAATATTTTAAGGGCCCTTGAAAAATTTTTTCAATTTATACTTGTGTATTGCAAGAAACAGAAAGTTTCTCTAACATTTTACATAGTTCAACTAACACAAATTAAATTGTGAAAAGCAAAATAGGAATTTTGAACGAAGTATCAATAAAATTAGTTTTTAAACATCGAATGGCTATGGGGTCCACCAGAATAAAATGGTAATCAAAGGGGTCCATAGAAAAAAAATTGGTCGAGGACCTCTGCAGAGTTTTTATTCCAGTTTGGAAGGGATGTCTTCCCTATCACGTGCATTGCAAACATATTACTGCTTACCGTTGCATTTCCAATCACAAGTTGTGAAAGGTCATTTTTCAAAGCTTAAATAAAAACATTGAATGTTTTAAAAGAAGGTAGAGTGTGATTCGCGGGATCTCACATTGACGACTTTTGTTGGTTGTAACAGTAAAGAGCAATTAGGTAGAATGGGTCCTGGTCCAAGCGTTGCACTTATTGGTAGTGTAGTAGGTCCCTATAGAATGTTGGAGACTAGCGAGGTTATTGAACACTGCAGTTACTTTTATATAACACGGGTGACATCGCTCGAGAGTGTGATACCCGAGGTAGCCCTTGTGTTTTCTATCTCCTTCTTTTCGAGCACCCTCAAAAAATGCAACATACGACCCAACAAAATACATCTCAAACGTGCCCCCCACCCCAGTAAAAACATCAGAGGAGGAAGACCACCCCTCCCTAACTACGCTACTGTACGTTGTTTTATGTTCATTGTATTTAATTGTTACCTAAGTACGATACTAAAAACCAAGAAGTACTAAAAATATGAAAGGTAAAATATGCAATAATGTTACAGTATATACATAAAAGTGGAACACAATATACAACAAAATATAATACTCTCCCTCTCTCTCTCTCTCTCTCTCTCTCTCTCTCTCTCTCTCTCTCTCTCTCTCTCTCTCTCTCTCTCTCCCAGCCCTAGTTAGTTCAACTATTTATGATATAGAGAACTTCAATGAGAGCGATGACTTATAACATTCTCAATGTCGGGGAAGCACTTAGAGATCGTAAAAAGAAGAGTTTTGCCAGGTTCGTTTTTTTTTCGTTTTTCTTTAACCGATTGAAACAACATAGAGTTACTTCTGGCGCTGCTTCTACTGGCTTATTTTTAGTAGACATATATTCTGACTGATATGACCTCCCTGTTGAGCAAGAGTTTGTTCTTAACAGCCATCAGAGATTTGCTTATCTTGACAGTCTTCGTCACTAAGTTGGATTATTTACTTCGAGATTCTCTCAGCTGTTTGAATCCCATGAAGATTAAACATTAGGAAGTAATATTACTGAATCTTTAAGGGAAGTTTTATCTGGATTGGATTATATATTTAATTTCAACTGGCAGATGTCCAGTTCAGTCATATTTGATAATAACGTTTTCTTCATAGGAATTTACTTTCATAAGAATTTCCTGTTTCAAAGAGTAATTCTTCCTGAGCCCTCTGTTTTTTTTTTATACATTGATCAAACTGACGTGTCTCAGTTACTGATTATTTCTTATCCCATATTTCAAAATGTAGCCCAGTCTGGTCGTTTGCAAATCTCATAGCTTGTATCAGATATCCACCAACCTTCACTCCTGTCACTTCTTCCCTCACCTCTCTCGTCATTTGCAGACCACCAGGCAACAACAACAAAAACAGAAGGCTTGTAAGCCACTATAAGTCTAGTGAAGGATACAAGATGAGAATAAACTAGAAAACCAAAGTATTGAAAATTAGAAAGAGCAGAGATGAGAATCTGCAAATCAACATCACTGGAAATCAATCAGAGTAGATTAAGCAATTTAAATAACTTGGAAGCGTACTAAGAGAGGATGGAAGAAACGAGAAGGAAATCAGATCAAGAATTGCCTTGGCCAAATACGAGTTCAAGAAACAAAGCAAAAAAGAAAAATAAACTGCTCATGAAAGGCCTGAAGCATTACCTGAAAAAGCTGGCAAAAACTGTAGCATGGAATGTGCACCACTATGACTCAGAAACATGGACCTTCAAAAATGTTGATGCTAGGAAATTGGAAAGTTGTGAAATGATGGATGGACCATGTGAGCAATGAAAAAGTGCATAGGAGAGTTGGAGAGAAGTGATGTTTAATGGATACCATCTGGAGAAGAAACATGAGATGGATAGGACATATTTTGAGATCAGAGGGATTTATGCACACAGTGCTAGAGGATAGAATACAGGGAGAGGACTGAGAAGGAGGAGAGCAATAACGATGGATGATATTAGGCAGAGTAAGTTATACTACTCAATGAAATGGACAGCACAGATTAGAAAGTGCTGGAAAAGGTTCACAGGATCTATCTGATCTATCTTCATGGGTACACTTTGAACCCATGCCAGTGCTGGTAGCATATAAAAAGCACCCAGCATACTCTATTAAGTGGTTGGCAATAGGAAGGGTATCCAGCCATAGAAACCATGCCACAGCAGAGAGTTGGAGTTTGGACAGCTCCCTGCTAGCCACCTCCATGTCAAGCCATCCAACCCATGCCAGCATGGAAAGCAGATGTTAAATGATGATGCTCAGGTACCTCAGTATATATCTGGCGGTGGTCCAATCTGATTTTGTAATGCAACTTTATTTTCATAAATAAATGTTGAAGTTGTTTGGTGTATTCTAAATGTCATTCAGCCATTTTCACATGCTGATTGTGAAAAGCTTCTTTCTTTGAGGGAAATTCTTCCTGATATGTCTTCTGAGATTTGTATTTGCCAGGTGATGTAAGTATGAAATCCTTTATTGGTTGCATACTAATAAAGACAGAATCATTAGAGCACCAAAGGCGGCAAGCTGGCAGAATCGTTAGCATACTGGGTGAAATGCTTAGCAGTATTTCATCTGTCTTTACTTTCTGAGTTCTAATTCCACCAAGGTCGACTTTGCCTTTCATAAATCAAGTATCAGTTGCACACTGGAGTCAATCTAATCAACTGGCCCCCTCCCCCAAAATTTCGGGCCTTATGCCTAGGGCATCAGACAAGTCGCTTTGCAGTATTTGTTTTAGCTCATGATGTCCAGAGTTTCAAATCCTGCTGAAGTCAACTTTGCCTTTCATCCTTTTGGGGTTGATAAAATAAAGTACCAGTCAAATACTGAATTCAATGTAATCTACTCACTCCTCTCTCGAAATTGCTAGTCTTGTACCAAAATTATTATCATCATCATCCATGCCGGTGGCATGTAAAAAGCACCATTTAAGTGTGATCATTACCAGTGTCACCTTACTGGCACTTGTGCCGGTGGCACGTGAAAAAGCATTCAAGCAAGGTCATTGCCAGTGCTGCTGGACTGACACCCGTGCAAGTGGCACATAAAAAATACCATTTGAGCATGGCCGTTGCCAGCACTGCCTGACTGGCCCTCGTGCCGGTGGCATGTTAAAGCACCCACTACACTCACAGAGTGGTTGGTGTTAAGAAGGGAATCCAGCTGTAGAACTCTGCCAGATCAGATTGGAGCCTGGTGCAGCCATCTGGTTCGCCAGTCCTCAGTCAAATCATCCTACCCATGCCCGCATGGAAAGCGGATGTTAAACGATGATGATGATGATCATCATCATCATCATCATCATCATGGAAGTTTATTTGTTTAATTGTAATTGCTGCTTTTCTTTACACATTTTTAGACCTGTTTGTACCATCCTGTTATGTCCTTCTATGTTGTTCTATGTAAGTCCTTGTAGCCAATAAAAGAATTATTATCATTATTATTATTATTATTATCATTATTATCATCATCATCATCATCATCATCATCATCATCATCATCATTATCATTATTATTATTACTATCATTATTATTATTATTATTATTATTATTATTATTATTATTATTATTATTATTTATCATTATTTTTATTATGAAAGTGTAAGTATGTGTGTAATGGAAAACACATTACTTTATTCTTTGCCAAAATCCAAATGATTTATTTACAAAAATTCTTTTAGTCACATTCCAGAAACTGAAACAAAATGATTACATATGGTAGTAATGTCTAATACAATACACAAATATCATAAATACTTTTATATTTGTGGACATAACACCAACTAAACTTTCAACGGCCATTTTATGTACTTACATTGAAAGATTACCCATAGTTCATGATTCAATTTATGTCTTATACTGTCTATTTACAGCTGTCTGTAAGTACATTCATAAATCATGAGTTAACAGAAACGTTGTTTGTTTGTAAAGATATTTTTATTTACAAGTATTGTTATTATTTCTGTTAACTCAGCTTGTTCGAAATTCTTCAAACTAATAAAGCCAGCAGTTAACTAATGTTTGTCTTGTCACATACAGAGAAGAGAAAGAAAAACATCCCAGCTTCCTGTTTGTTACTAAACAGTATTATTGTCTGTCTACGCTACTTAATTCTAACAAGGAAACAGAACAATTCTTATGACTTATTTGTTCTAATTGAATGCAGTGTCAATCTCGCCTTCAATTTCAGTGTTTATTTCATTGAATCAGTCACACTGTTATACTGACTTGGGTGGAGTAGGTTGTGTAATGCAAAGTCACTGTAAACACATGTTTTGTGTGTGTGTGTGTTACTACAGCATGACACGTGAGATTGTTATATTATATGTGTATGATGCCAATACTTGTGTACATGTATCATTGTGTGTGAGTGTGTGTATGCATGTATAGATAAATAAACATATATGTATATATGTATGTATGTATGTCTGAGTATGATTTTAAAGTGCATCCAGTAGCAGGAATTTGGTTCAGGAGTTCCAGCATTTTGAGGAGTGTGGAACCACTCCTCAGCTACTTTTGTTCCCATGTCTTCTCTGATCCTGAGTAGCAGCATCTGTCAGGGTCCCAGCTTTGGATTAACTAGCATTAATGTGATTGATACAGGGCTGCCTGTCTGGCTCCTGGCTCCTATGCTGCTGGCATGTAAAAAGCACCATCCAAATGTGGCCGATGCCAGTGCCCCTAACTGGCTCCCATGCCAGTGGCATGTAAAAAACACTATCTAAATGTGATTGATGCCAGGCCTGTCAGACTAGCTCCTGTGCCAGTGGCACATAAAAAGCACCCACTACACTCTCGGAGTGGTTGGCGTTAGGAAGGGCATCAAGTTGTAGAAACATTGCCAGATCAGATTGGAGCCTGGTGCAACTGCTGGCTTTCCAGACCTCAGTCAAACCATCCAACCCATGCCAGCATGGAAAACGGACGTAAATCGATGATAATGAGGATGATGATGTGACGACAATCCATCTGAGTGTGGGGACACAGAAATACCCTTTGCTGGTGTCATGGCATACAGTAAAAAAAACTGGGAGTGAGGAACCCCTTGCTGTTACCATGGGTTAGGAACACTTTGATGTAAAACTTAGTTTCATGTGATTACTGTTCACCTCATTGCAGCGTGTCATTAATTGCTAATCATGGAAATTCAGTTGGCACTCATGTTGTACAAGCATTTATCACTCTAATCCAGTGACCTCATTTGTCATTCTATTTACTGAAAGTTCTATAGCAATGAAAAAGTGGTGATGTATGCTGACTTAATCAGTTGGAAGTGCACAATAAGTTACAACTTTCAACTGTCACCTATGCTTCAATGGAACTGGTTTGTCATCTGAAAGGTCATGGACAGAAAGGCAGAAATGTCATTGGCAATGAGGAAGCACAAGGAGATATAGGATGAGATGGGTAAATTGTCAACATTTTATAGTTTTAACTTCATGTATGTGCATTTGTTTGTTTTTGATTTTGTTGACTACACAGTATAGTAGGGTCACTTGTTCGCCATCTGCGAGAAAAACAGCACCATGATGCAATTCACTCTGCAAGAAATTTGGAAACAACATGCTGTACTTCTTGGCATTTGCATCAGAAGCTCCAATATGAACATTTCAGAGTGTTTGAGTGTCAATCTAAGGATATGTACTGAGAGTGATAAAAATCAAACATCCAGTCAACATCATGGTGTTTGGAGCGATCACTAGTGATGGCAACATTATGCTTCCATTCCTCTTCCCACACGGCCTCAGAATCAACATGGAGGCCTACATCAAATGCCTGGAGGAGGTAATGCTGCCCTGGGTCAAGAGGGTGGCTGCTGGAAGATCCTATGTCTTGAAACAGGACTCTGCACCATGCCATACAAGCAGGAAAACCCAGTCATTGTTGTCAGACAACTTCTGCGACCACATCACCTCTAACATCAGGCCAGAAGAGGTGCAAGAGATTCCAAAGTTGTCTGGAGGCCATGGTTGAAGCCAATGGCGATTTTATTGAATAAATTTATTCTTTAGTATTTCAAGATATTTTAATGTAATTTTGGTAAATATCTGTCAAAATGAGATGCGTAATTTAGACAAAAATTCATTCACCACGCCCTATATATGTATACATCTATCATCTATCTATCTATCTATCTATCTATCTATCTATCTATCTATCTATCTATCTATCTATCTATCTATCTATCTATCTATCTATTTCTGTCTGTCTGTCTGTCTCTCTCCTTCCCTCCATCTCTCTCCATATATATTATAAATTTTATATATACACAGGGTGAGTCAAAAGTAGTGCCCAGTTTCTGGGAAGTCATGCCTTTCTTTGTTGTTTTACAGGTTATTACAGACAGTTTTGAAAGATACTAAATCTGGATCATGTACCATGTTGTTGATACTCTTTGATATCCCAACCTGTCAAACAAAAATTAGGAACAAGAATATTTGGAAGTCATACATATCAACCCTAAAACAGAAATTGGGTGCTACTTTTAACTCACCCTGTATGTATGTAGGTATGTATATATATATATATAATAAATATATATATTATATATAATAAATATATATAATGCATATATATGCATATATAATACATATATATGATAAATATATATAATACATGTATATATATATATATATATATATATATATATATATATATAATACATACATATATATGTATATATACAGGGATGACCATAAGTTCCTTTACCCATTTCTAATAATAATGAGATGTAAAACGACTTATGGCCATCTCTGTATATATATATATGCATGCATATTTTATATATATATATACATATATACATATTTTTTTATATATATATGCATATTATATATATATATATGTGTGTGTGTATGTGTATTATAGAGTGTAAACATCTCGAGAGAAAACTTAGGCATAAGAAGAATCAGATGTGGTGTGCAAGAGAGACGACTGCACTGGTGATGTCATTTGATGCATATGGACGAGGACAGCTGTGTAAAGAAGTGCCAATCTCTAACTGTGGAGGGAACCTGTGGTAGCGGTAGACCCAGGAAGACATGGGATGAGGTAGTGAAGCATGACCTTCGAACTTTGAACCTCACAGACAATGACCAGTGACCAAGACCTTTAGTGATATGCTCTGCTTAAGAGGACCTGTCAAGCCAAGTGAACCTGCACTGGTTGCACAAAAAAAGTCAACCTTTGAACATTGGGCTTCACAGAGTCAAAGTGGCTGAGTACGTTTCAAGCATTGGGCCTGATGGAGGCAATGTGGTTGAGTTCCTTTCAAACGATGGGCCTCATGGAGGCAAAGTGACTGAGTTTCTTTTGAGTGGGCCTCACAGAGGTGAGGTGGCCAAGTTCCTTTTGAGTGTTGGGCTTCATAGAGACAAAGTGGCTGAACTCCTTTGAATGTTGGGCCTTACGGAGGCAATGACCAAGACCTTTTATGGCAAAATATGCACCTAATTCAATAAAATTATGAAGGTTACTTTGATTACGATGCATAAAATGCAAGATATTTTATTTTTTTGTAGATTAGGCAGGCTTAATTTGCTCCTGTTTTTAAATCTCAGTATTTAAGCTACACATAGAACTGCTGTAGTACACATGTTGCATACAGTTCTACAACACCGTTTTCTTTACGTGCTATAAAGGTAGAAGTAAATCTGCCTTCCACTCAGTCATGCACCTGTGTTTCACTTTTTGTGTGTTTTACTAGATACAGGTCACCAACTGACTACCCTGAGTAATTATGGATGTCACATACCTTCCACCTACCTACCCATAATGGGTGTGATGGAGGTGATGACAAAAGACTGAGAATGTTTGCGATATGCTGTGCTGAGTAGACATGTTAAGCCAAGTGAAACCATAGTCATGGCCATTGCTGCTTAAGCCAAGCGAAATTGTAGTCATGATTGTTGCCAATATCACGTAAATGGCACCTTTGAAATCCTAGTTTAAATGGCACATCTGCCGGTGGCATGTAAAAAGTACTCATTACATTCTTGGAATGGCTGGCGTTAGGAAGGGCATCAAGCAGTAGAAACCATGCCAAATCAGACTGGAACCTGGTGCAGTAAAACTGTCCAACCCATGCCAGTATGGAAGGCAGACATTAAATGAGGATGATACATATATATATTATATATATATATATATATATATATATATATATATATATATATATATGTCTGCCTTCCATAAAGGAATCCATAAAGATTTTTTCAAAAAATGCATTTTTCAAGGAGAGGTGTATATATATATATATATATATATATATATATATATATATATCATATATACGCACATATATTTGTGTGTTTGAATGTATGTAATTGTGTATCAAAACACATTTATATATAAGCATACACAAATGTGTGTGAGTGTGTATGTGTATGTGTGTGTATATATGTATTTATCTCTCTCTATATATATATAATATATGTTGTGTGTGTGTGTATGTATGTATGTATATAAGTATGTATATTATGTATATATATATATGTATATATATATATGTATGCATATATATGTATGTATGTTTGTATGTATATATATATATATATATATATATATATATATATATATATATATATATTATATATATATATATATATATATATATATATATATATATATATATATATATATATATACACACACACACATACACACACGCACATACATACATTATGCAATTTCAAGGTAATTTCATAAAATGCTGTCAACAAGCAGGCAAGTAGAAAAATTAAATTAACGAAGCAAAAAGAATTATTACTCCTGATTTATAAGAATGATTAATGATATGGAATATTATAACTGACTTTGTATTTTAAACCTTCCATAAAATACATAACATTTGCATGTTCTGACTCATATTAAAAAATCAGACATCAACCCTGGCAAAAGATGTCACTCAACCTGCTAGTTGTTGCAGCCAATTATCCCTCAAAGCACACACTATGGTATTAAAATTTGAAGGACAAGTTGGATAATGTTGTCCACGAAAAGGAAAAAAAAAAAGATTGGTGTGGTCATTAAGTGCTGACCCGTTGATAAACAACAACTGCAACAGCAAAAATATCATCTATAAGAATCATCAGATGTTGTGTGCACTGGTTTGGTCATGTGATGAGTATGGATGAGCACAGCTGTGTAAAGAAGTGCTGATCTCTAATTGTGGTGGGTGCCTGTGGAAAGCGTAGACTCAGGAAGATGTGGGGTGAAGTGGTGAGAAAGGATTTTCGGATGCTGGGCCTCACTGAATAAATGACAAGGGATTGGGAGATGCGGTGATTTGCTGTACTGGATAAAACCCGTCAAGCTAAGTAAAATCGCTGTCTTCCACATATACAGACTTGTCCTTACAGATGCCGGTACCACTTAAAAAAGACCGGTGCCAATGCTGCACTAATGCACCCATGCCAGTGCTAGTAGCATGTAAAAAGCACCCAGCATACTCTACTAAGTGGTTGGCATTGGGAAGGGTATCCAGCCATAGAAACCATGCCACAGCAGACAGTTGGAGTTTGGACAGCTCCTTGCTAGCTGTCCAAGCCATGCCCCCATGGAAAGCAGATGTTAAATGATGATGCTGATCATCACTGTCATCATCACTACTGCCACCACCCCATCTCCATCATCATCATAATTATATTTATCTTTATCAGGCTTCATTGATAATTGGTTTCCACTGAACCCTGTTTTCCATTGCTGAAGGTTTTGTAGTTTTGGGTTACTTATCAGCTTGTGTCTCAAGCATGGCTGAAAACAGGTTCATCTGTGACTAAGGGACATTAGTGTGTTGGTAATTGAGTGTTGCCAATGAGTTGGACAGATTTCTTTTGGATGTGGTCAAAGATGTTTGTATGTAAAACTGCTGCGCCTTTGCACATAACCAAGCAATAAATTTTCCTGGGAACAAGGCCACAAACAATAGATGAAGGGAGTATAGGTACCCCAGTATATATCTGGTATACATTTTCTCAACACAGACAATGTCTTCATATTCTGATAGATAAAGATCTGTTTTTGTCCTTGGTGCTACAACTGCAATTTGGGGAGGCATCTCGAGATGTATGAGTTTAGGAGTAGTGGTGGTGGTGGTAAAAGTGACATATCTCTGCCTCTTGAAATGGAAGCATAAATGGAAGCCTCTACTATTTGACAAATTTCCTTGCTTGGACGAAAGTTGAAAAGCTATGGAAGAATAAAGGCTTTGCAATCAAAATAATCAAGATTTTATTGATGGAGTGTGGCAATAAAATCTGTACCAATAACCGGGGCTAATACAGTTTCACACCTCTCCTTGAAAAATGCATTTTTTGAAAAAATCTTTATGGATTCCTACATTTAAGATGTTGGAGATTACAAATATGCAAAAAGAAAATGTAGGAATCCGAAAAAATGTTTTCAAAAAACTGCATTTTTCAAGGAGAGGTTGCGAAACTACATTAGCCCCCAATAATCTTCAATGCATGGAATATGACAAAGAATAGTTGAGCACATTACCCCACACATCAGACAAGGCTTTCTTCTAATACCCTTTTGAGGACATATGCTAAACATTCCTTTTACTTTTTGAGAAGTAAAAGCAGTCACTTTTCTCCCTGCCCATTCTTGAATAAATTCCTCAAGCAGGGAGACATGTTTTCAAAACATACTACTACCACAACACCATCTTTGACTGGATCCATTCCATCTCCAAAACCTACCTTCCTTCACCAATAATTCTTTCTATTATAGGTACAAAGCCTGAAATTTTGGGGGCGAGGGCTTGTTGATTACATTGGACCCCACCAATGTTCAACTGGTACTTTTATCGACCCTGAAAGGATGATACCTTCTCTAATAATGAAAGCAAACTTGTTCCATAGTTATTCACATCATCTGCATTATTTTCATTCAGCAAAACTGATGAGTAAGTTTTTTTTTGATGTTGTTGTTGTTGTTGGGTGCTGTTACTGCTGGTTCCAAAAGCATTGTTAGTGTTGTTCATACTGTTGCTATTGTCTGCAAAAATTCTCATTTATTATTTTTCTTTTACTCTTGTCTTTGCGAAATATTTTTGTTCAAATTTTTTGGCTGTTTGTTTTCTGAGTAGCTGTCGTCATTTTCAAAATGCTTCTTTCTGGAAGTATTGTCTCTATGTCTCGTGGCTATTTTGATTAAGTGCAAATAATAAAACAAAACAAATAATATTCAAAAATGTCTCTTTTTCTCCTGTAAACAGAGGAAGACATAAAAAGGAAAAAAAACTCATTATTTTATGAAGCAGATCAGCAAGATAGGATAAAGAAAATAAACATTCAGTTGTTAGAAGAAGCAAAATATCAACAAACTGAATGTTTAAGTGGAAATGATGTATATATATAGACAACTAAATGCATCTTGCTAGACAAGCTCCAAAATAATGAAAATAATAACCCTTTCTACTATAGTCACAATGCCTGAAATTTGTTGGGGAGTAGGTTGACCCCAGTACTTGACTGGTACTTATTTCAACTCCAAAAGGATGAAAGGCAAAATTGACCACAACAGAATTTGAACTCAGAATCATCATCATCATCATCATCATCATTACTGACATGGGTTGAATGGTTTGACAAAAGCTGGCCAGCTGAAGAGCTGCCTGGGTGCCATGTCTGTTTTGACATGGTTTCTATGGTGGATGCCCATCCTAACACCAACCACTTTACAGAGTGTCCTGGGCACTTTTGCACAGCACAGACATGGCTGCGTTTACATGAAACCAGTATGGGTGCCTTTTATGTGACGCCAGCACCCACACAACCACAAGATCAGGAACACTCTGCCAAAGAGGGATGGGATGCAGAGGACATACCTGTATGCAAGGAAAACTATGTTTTTACTTAGCTTGACATGTTTCCTCAAGTATAGCAAACCTCCAAGAGTCTTGATTCTCTGTCATCCCCTCTATGAAGCCCAATGTCTGAAGATCCTTTCTCACTATGTCTTCCTGGGTCTACCATTTTAAATGTTCCCTCTACAATTAGATATCAGCACCTCTTGATGCAAGTGTCTTCATTCATACACATTACATGATCATACCAGCACAGTCTTCTCTCTTGCACCCTATATCTGATGCCTCGTATACCCAGTTTTTCTCTCAAATCACTTACACTCAGTCATATTTGCACAATGACATTATCCATCCAGCAGAGCACACTGGCTTCATTTCTTTCAAGCCTCCACAAGTCCTCTGCAGTCAGTGCCCATGTTTCACTGCCATGGAGCATAGCTGTACATAGACAGGCATCATACGATCTGCTTTTCACTCTGAAGGAGAAGCTCTTCATTACCAACAAAAATAGTAGCTCAATGATAATAGTAACAATAATAATAATGATACTAATAATAATAATAGTAATAATAATAACAGTAATAATAATAATCATAATAATAATAATAATAATAATAGTCATAATAATAATAATAATAATCATCATCATCATCATCGTTTAGCGTCCGTTTTCCATGCTAGCATGGGTTGGACGGGTCAACTGGGGTCTGTGAAGCTGGAAGGCTTCGTCAGGCCCAGTCAGATCTGGCAGTGTTTCTACGGCTGGATGCCCTTCCTAACGCCAACCACTCCGCGAGTGTAGTGGGTGTCTTTTACGTGCCACCTGCACAATAATAATGATAATAATGATAATGATAATGATTTCCAATTTTGGTACAAGGCCAGCAATTTTGGGGAAGGGAGCAAGTTGATTGCATTGACCTCCAGCGCTTAACTGTTACTTATTTTACTAACTCCAAAAGGATGAAAAGCAAAGTCGACCTTGGTAGAATTTGAACTCAGAATGTAATTAAATGAAATGCCACAAAACATTTTGCCTGGTGTGCTTACAATTCTGCCAACTCATTCATCATCATCATCGTTGTCATTTAATGTCTGCTTTCCATGCTGGCATGGGTTGGACGGTTTGACTGAGGACTGGCAAGCCAGTTGGCTGTACCAGGCTCCAATTTGATCTGGCAAGGTTTCTACAGCTTGATGCCCTTCCTTACACCAACCACTCAGAGAATGTAGTGAGTGTATTTTACATGCCACTGGCATGAGGGCCAGTCAAGCAGTACTGGCATTGACCATGCTTGAATGGTGCTTTTTACGTTCCACTGGCACAGGAGCCTGTCAGGCGGCAATGCCTTAATAATAGTAATAATAATAATAATAATAATAATGAGAAGAAGAAGAAGAAGAATCCTTTCAACTTGAGCTACAAGGCCTCAAATCTGTGGGGAGGGAACAAGTTGATTACATTGATCCCAGTGTTTCACTAGTACTTAATTCATCAACCCCCAAAGAGATGAAAGGTAAAGTCGACCTCGGCGGAATTTGAACTCAGAACATAGTGACAGACAAAATACTGCTAGGCATTTTGCCTGGTGTGCTAATGATTTTGCCAGCTCGCCACCTTAATAATAATAATAGTAATAATAATAATAATAATAATAATAATAATAATAATAAGTCCAAAGAATGGACCTTCATCAACGTAGCTATTGTGAAAACAGGGAAAGAGAAAGTTGAAATACCAAGACTGGGCACTGGAAGTGAAACACCTCCATAGAGCCTCAAAAGTAAGTGTGATAACCCTTGTGATCAGTGCACTTGGGACCATCTTAAAGAGAGCAATATTCTGATATGAAAAGCAGCAAATACCAAATATGTTTTCCAATCTCCTGTTTTGATATGTAATTAATCTGCAAAAGATATTTTCCAGTATTTTTCCACTTGTATGCATACCTCACACAAATATAACATCTACATACAACTTTGGAGGATTGGAATAAGTGGTTCAAGAGGACACAGCTACGATTATAACCCTGCCTACATTGTATATATGTATGTGTGAGTATATATATGTATGTATGTATATATATATATGTATATATCATATCATCATTTTAATGTCCAGATTTCTTTGTTTGTATGGGTTAGATAGAATTCATGAAATGGATTTCCTATGGCCAAATACCCTTCCTGCCAACAATCCTCACCTGTTTCCAAACAAGGTAATATTTTCCTATGGCTAAACACATTTCTCAAAGAAGACTGGAAGCAAATGACATTGACTGTATGATGGGGATACTCATTAAGGACACTATTGGATGATACTAAGACAAAGGGGACCACACACACATGCGTATACACATGCATACATATATACAGCAGGCTTCTTTCAGTTCCTGTCTCCTAAATCTGCTTTAGGAGATTATATAGAAAAGAGATACCAGGGTTATATAGTAAAGAGATACTTGCCCAAGGTGCAATGTAGTGGGATAGAACTAGAAACAATGTGGTTGAAAAACAAAGTTCTTAACTACACACCCACACTTGCACCTTTATATATCATCATCACCACCACCATCACCATCATCATTTAAAGTTCGTTTTCCATACTGGTATGAGTTGGTTGGTTTGACTGGAACTGGTAAGGCTGGGTGGGAGTTATACCAGACTTCATTGTCTTTTGCAGCATGGTTTCTGCAGCTGGATGCCCTTCATAAAACTAACCACTTTACAGAGTGTACCGGTTGCTTTTTACATGTCACCAGCACAGTCAGTGCTTTTTACTTGGAAGCAGTACTTGTGCTTTTTATGTGGCACCATCAGCAATGCTCTTTACATGGCACTGGCATTAGCGCTTTTTTATGTGACATGATCCCAAGTGCTTTTTCATGACACCAGCACCAGTGCTTTTTATGTGACACTATCACCACTGTGAATGCATGTGTATAAATATACTCTCACACACATATTCTTCATCACAAAGCTTTTAAAGAATAGCAAAACCAAAAACAAAATAAAACAGCTAACAGAAACAACAGACAGACAGATAGATAGGTAGAGAGATAGATAGACAGGCAGAGAGATAGATAGATAGACAGATAGATATGTTTCTTTATTAGCCACACAGGAATGAACATAGAGGGGACAAATTACAAAGTAGAGCTTTTCTTTTTGGGGAGAAAAAAAGAAGGAAAGAAAACAGAGGGGGGAGGTTTTTGATCAAAAGGGATCGTAAAAAAGAAAAAAAATGAGAAAAAAACGATCAGTAGGAATTGTTTATCACAAAAATGTCATGATGTAAAGTGTAAAGAGGGGGAAACAGATAAGGGTTATCTGTGGAAAGAAAAGCCTACAGAAAAGACCACAGTAACCTCAGTCAATAATGTCACATGTTAACACATTTATTTACAAGTAAGTAACTCTCTGTTTTAAATTTTTCCGGTTTCATAGGATTATGCTCAAGGTGACTTCGTCATTCTTACGTGCCATCCTTGCTACATTCACCCATCTTTTTTTGAAACATTCGCTAGACAAAACTTGCCTCTCTACTCTCACTTTCCTTTTCAAGTGATACTTGAAGAAGTTGATGAGAGATTGACCAGAGAGGAAAGTGTTTGTCTCTAATTCTTTCAGACACGTCCACCAGATACATTCTTTTGCCATAGCCACAAGTATGATGAAAATAGCTCTTCCCATTTGAAGGAAGGAGGCGTGACGATATTGACGATAGACTTGGCTAATAAACCAACTCGTCCAACACATGACAGCAATCGTCCGACACAAGCCCACAGGTTGGAAATGGATGGATACTGCACGAGTGCATGCAGAATGGTTTCATCGCTCTGACCGTATCTCGGGCAGGTCGGCCCCGTGTTTCTCGAGCCGTTTCTGTAAAGCTTATCCTGAACAAGTAGCGCTTCTCAGTAGCACTGCCAGGCCAGGGATCTCTGGAAGTTGTCCATAGGTCCTGGCCCGAAAGTCATCTTGAACAGGCAAGTCAGGTATTCCTCGTCGACGCCCAGGTTTGCCCTGAGATTGTCATCGTACCTCCCTTCCACTAATCCCCTATAGAATGCTTTGGTTGTGTTGAAGTTGCTCAAGGTCAACCCGGGACAGCATAGTTGCTTGAGAGCAATACGACACTCGCGGTGCCATTCACCCTTCCTCGGCCTCGTTTTGATCCATGACTGCAGTTCGGTCATGAAGATGAGCTGCAGGAAAGCGTGCCTCACAAACGGCGACCACACCTGTTCACCGTCGTCTACATAGAGCTGGAGATGTCGCAGTCACAGCGCATGTCTGCACATCATCAACCACGGCATGCCCAGCCCTCCTTTTAATGGGTGTCGACAGCAAATGGATCGCCTGACCATCGGGACACATCCTTTCCACAAGAAGTAGAAGATAATGCATTCTAGTTTGGTGACAGTAGGGTCAGGACAAGGCATGACGGTCAGGCAGTAGTAGATGATGGACGCGATGTGCGTGTTCACCACCTCCGCCTGACCATTTAGGGACAGTTTCCTCTCGGCCCATTGCCGAGTGAGAGTGACCACCCTACTCATTATCTTGTTCCAGTTTTTCTCCATTTGGAGGTCCGGACCAAACCAGACCCCGAGCAACTCGACCGACTGTCGGTCCAGCTTCCCACGACGGAAGCGCTGGTGGATGGCATGAGCTTGCTTCTCCAGGTGCTGAGCCGCAAGCCCACTGACTTTTCTCAGTTGATTTTCGCTCCTGTTACCGCTTCGTAGTCATTCAGTGTCTCACCGACCAGTTCGATGTGCTCGTGGCTAGATACTATGACAGTGACGTCATCCATATATGCAGACACGCTTGTCCCACATCCTAATTCTCGCAGGATGCCCCTCAGAGTCGCAAGCTTCTGCAGTAGTGGCTCGAAAGTCAATATGTATAGAAGTGACAGACCGAACATGCAATGTCGAAAGGTCTCGATAGATGTCCATTTACGCGAATTACCAAACGGATGCCTCTGTACAAAGCAGCTATTCAGCCATGGAAGACGGGACCGAAACCAGCCGCTCTGAGGACAGCCACCGAGTAATGATGGTCTACCCTATTGAAAGCTTTTGATTGATCCAAATTGATCAGGGCCCTACCCATGCCAGGTTCTTTAACTGCCCTGTCTATGATGTAGCGCATCAGATGGAGGTTGTCATGGATGCTCTGGCCTGGCATGATGCATGTTTGCACCTTGTCGACCAGTTTCTTGATGACAAGCACCAACCTCTTGGCCAAAATTTTAAAGTCTGCATTAAGCAGAGTGATGGGCCTAAAGTTATCTATTATGTCCCCCTTGTTTGGATCTTTCTTCAGCAGTGTTATGGCTCCTCGGCTCACAAAACCGGGGATGCTCCCGTTTTGCTGCCAGTTGCAGGACACCGCTGCCAAGACATCTCCAAACAAGTCTGGCATACAACTATAAAGCTTGTAGGGTAGACCATCCAAACCCGGCGATTTGTCCCTCGAGCATTCTGCCATCACATCCCACACTTCTGCCACTATGATGGCACCTTTGCAGTGCCCTGCCTCTCTTGTCGAGAGTCGTGGCAGCTTGTGTAGGTAGGCACTGAAGTCCATCCTACGTTGTTGCCCGCCACTTGTCCCAAACAGTTGGGCAAAATGCTGTTGAAAGGCCTCACACATTTTACTTGGCTTGAGTAATTCGCGCCCCTGTTCATCTACCAGAGACAGAATGGTGGCTTTGTTGCCCTGTTGCACCTCTGCCACCCGGGCCTCTCATGCGACTCCAACACCTTCGTTCCTTAGAGCACACATCCTAGCTCTGACAACACACGCTTCGTGTTTGATGTTGAAGTGTTGGTCAAGGGCCAACCTCGCCGCCAAAACGTCGGATGCGATGCCGCTTCTAATTGCCTCTTCTAGCTTCTTAACTAGCTCACCCTCTACTCTGTTTCTCTCTATGGCTAGTGCTTTGCTTTACCTAATAATCGCTTCTGCTTTTATGACTCTCTTGAGGGCAAACCACCATTTGTTGTTGATGATGGCTCCTGTCAAAGCCCTCTTTACTAGCGTGCTAATCCAGTCTCTGAAAACCTCTCTCGATGAGAAAGACGCATTTAGTTTCCAGTACCTGGAACCCTGCCTATGTGTCTTACCTAAGTCTAGCATACATGTCACAAGTTTGTGATCCGTGTAGCTGACTATGTGGAATTGTGGACACCCTACGCTATCTCAATCTACTGTCTTGCACAGTATCCTATCTAGATATGATCTTGACGACCCGATGTGGTTGCTCCATGTCCACGTTGACGCATTTGGGTGGTCGAGTCGGTACCTGTCAGACAGTTGAAAGTGTCTGAGCAGGTCTCTGAGGCACTTGCATCTCCGTCTATTCCTATCTCTGCCTATGTATTCTACATGTGTGTCCAAGGTAGCATTCCAATCCCCCATTAAAAGTAAAGGACGAGACGTTCCTAGGAATACTTCTAGACGTCGAAAGAAATCCAGTCGACTTGTTAAAAGCGCACCCATTGCTGCTGTCGACATCGAGGACGACCAAGATAGATAGATAGGTAGGTAGGTAGGTACCTAGTTAGTTAGTTAGTTAGTTAATTAGGTAGGTAGGTAGTTAGGTAGGTAGGTAGGTAGGTAGGTAGATAGGTAGGTAGAGAGATAGGTAGGTAGGTAGGTAGTTAGGTAGGTAGGTAGGTAGAGATAGGTAGGTAGGTAGATAAAGAGACAGAGATAGGTATGTAGGTAGATAGATAGATAGATAGATAGATAGATAGTTAGAAATATAGGTAGGTAAATAGATATAAACTGACAAACAAACAGATAGAGAGTGAGAAAGAGAGATAAAATAGGTGTGAGAGGGATGTAAGATGAAAAGAAAAAAAAGGTGGCTAGAGTAAGTATGAGATGAGTGTCGATGAGTAAATAACAGCAAATTAATTTGTTTCACCATGCAAAACTTATGTAACATCAGCTAACATTGCCTAAAAGCATCAACAGCAGAAGGTAGAATTTGAAACTTTGCCAAAGCTGAAACAAAATAGATAAATATGATAAAATATATAAATTCACTGTATGAAAAAAAATAACAAAGTTAATAAAAATATACATGTAAATATAGATAAATTTTAGTGCATGTGTGTGTGTGAGAGAAGGAGAGAGACGGAGGGGGAGAGAAGGAGAGAGGGTGTTGTGTGTGTGTGTGCAGGCATGCACATGGAAGAGAACAAGGGACTAAGCAAAGAAATGAGTGCATGGTCGTGTGTGCATGTGTTATCTGAATGACTGTGTGTGTGTGTGTATGTATGTGTGTGAGTGTGTGTGTGCACGTGTGTGAGTACTATCTACACTTGGGTATGAGAAAAGGATTGAGTAAAGAAGTGTGTGTGTGTATTAGAGAGAGAGAGAGTGTGTGTGTGTGTGTGTGAGTGGAAAGTGATCAAAAGAGGCTGAGTAGAAAAAGCAAGCTCCACTTTTAAAAGTATTTTTATCACTACTACTACTACTACTACTGCTGCTCAAGATTATTGTTGTCATCAACATCACTTTCCCAATGACATCATCATCGTCATCACTATCATTTTCTCCTCTTCCTCTTCCTCCTCCTCTTCTTCCTTCTCTTCCTCCTCTTCCTCCATGGCTGTCTAGATCAGACCAATGCTTCTCAATCCATTTAACTGTATAACACACTAGATTTTTTTTAAATATATATATAAGTTATCTTTTAGTGAAGCTTATGACCATTCGCAGAGTTTCTAAGGTTAGTGCTGGGGAGGGAAAGGGAAAGGTATGTTCAAACTGGAAACTTGGTTCCAAATGCTCTGCGAAAGGCATCCAAGGAGCCAGGTAACGGTGTTAAACTGGGCGATGAATTAAGTCTCCCACTCAAGTTGGTAAGCTATGGAAAGATTTGAACTCAAAACACAAAGAGCCAGAGTAAACACCACAAGGTATCTGGTCTGACATTTTTGCAGTTTAACTAATCCATTTCCCTGTTTTTAATTGACCCTGAAAGGAGGAAAGGAGATGTTAGTCATGGAGATCAAGTAAAAAGAAAAATCATTGGTACACTTTGCTTGGAAGCTTATAAAAAAATCCTATGTTTTAAAGTTTAAAATTTTTAAATAATATGAAGAAGCTGGTGATAGGCACAGATGTGGCTGTGTCATAAGAAGCTTGCTCCTGGACCACATAGTTCCAGGTTCAGTCCCACTGCATGGCACCTTGGGCAAGTGTCTTCTACTATACTCTTGGGCAGTAGTAGATTTGGTAGATGGAAACTGAAAGATGCCTGTCTTATATGTGTGTGTCTTTGTGTGTCTTTGTGTTTGTGTGTCTTTGTGTTTGTGTTTGTCCCTCTCTGTCACTTGGTAACCAGTATTGGTACATTTATGTCCCATAACTTATCAGTTCAGCAAACGAGATTGATAGATTAAGTACCAGGCTTCAAAAAAAAAAATGAAATGAGTACTGGGGTCAATTCATTCGACAAAAAGCTCTTCAAAGAGGTGCACCAGCATGGCCACAGTCTAATGACTTGAAACAAGTAAATGATAAAAAAAAATAAAAGATAGAAATCATGTAAAAATAACTGAAACACTTTGCAAAAGAAAGCTTAAAAGCAAAATCCTGTTTTGAAGTTTGAAATTCTAAAAATATATAGCAAAGCTATTGCTGAGACCAGGAAACTGCTAATCCTATTAGAGTACTACTTGTATATCTGGGACAGAAGTGCTACTACACACATATATAAGAGAACTATTCATGTATTTGGGCCAAGAGAGTTACCATGCCATTAGAGTACTGTTGAAATATCTAGGACAAGAAAACTGCTAACCTCCATTAGAGTACTGTTCACATATCTGGAAGAAGAAAGGTATCAGGTCCCACTTTAGAGAAATGCACATATATCTGGGACATGGGATTTGCTTCACCCCACAGTAGAAGCTACTAAATGCAAAGGAGCTTCTATATGTACAAACATTTTAATCCATCATCATCATCATCATCATCATCATCATCATCATCATCATCATCTTTCAATGTCCATTGTCCATGCTGGCATGGGTTGGATGGTTTGACCAGAGTTGGCAAGCTGAGGAGCTGCACCAGACTTCAGTCTGATTTGTCATGGCTTCTACAGCTGATGCCCTTCCTAATGCCAACCACTCCAAGAGTGTAATGGGTGCTTTTATTTTCCACTGGCACAGGTGCCAGTTGCATGGTACAATATCTGCCATGACTATGATTTCACTTGGTTTGAAGGGTCTTCTTCTCAAGCATAACATATTGCCAAAGGTCTCAGTCATTTGTCATTGCCTCCTTGAGGCCCAGTGCTTGAAAGGAGCTTTTTACATGCCACTAGAACAGGTGCTAGTTATGAGACACTGGCATTGGCTAAATTTCCACTGTGAGGCCCAACACTTGAAAGGTGCTTTTTATGTGCCACTGACACAGGTGCCAGTTACATGATGCTAGCATCAGCCATGACTGTGATTTCACTTGCCTTGATGGATCTTCTCAAGTACAACATTTCACCAAAGGTCTTGGTCACCTCTGTGAGATCCAGCATTTGAAGATCATGCATACCAAATCTGATGCTTCTTATGCTCAGCTTTTCTCTCAAGATGCTTATGCTCTGTTGTACATACACACTGACATTGCACATCCACCAAAGCATGCTAGCTTCATTTCTTTCAAGCCTACACGTCCTTGGTAGTCACAACCCATGTTTCACTACCATGTAGCATAGCAGTTCACACACAGGCATCATACAGTCTGCCTTTCACTCTGAGGGAGAGGCCCTTTGTTGCCAACAGAGATAGGAGCTCTCTGATCTTTGCCCAGCCTATTCTTATTCTCACAGCTATGCTCTCAGAGCATCCACCTCCACTACTGACTTGGTCACCTAGATAATGGAAGCTATCAACTACCCTTAGCTTACCCACCTGGCAGTTGATGGAATCTATTTTCTGTATATTTTTAGTGTTTAGTGTACCTGTGCACCTTCCTCACACAAAGACTATTTTCTTAGTTAATCTTCGTCTGGTATTGCTCCACCTCTTATGTGTCCATAGCTTGCACCAGGTACATCTTATGGAGTTTCGACAGATCAAGTAGGGTAATCTACCTTAAGGGATTTGTGATTTGTCTGCTTTCCTACTTACTAAAACTACGTATCACTATATGTCTGATAAACAATACTTCGCTTACTGTCACAACAAGCGTGAACCTCTATGTGCAGGAAAAAGCAGTCAAATATCCTTCAAATGATACCCTGTTATCATCTTCAAATAAACGGAAAAAAAAGGAAAAGTAAGGACACATGAGATAAAAATGTTAAAATGTCCTTGGTTGGAATGTCTTTGAGAATATGTTTTCTCAATCAGGATTGTCCAGGGGCCAAATAATAGCAACAGCAACATGTATCTACAAGGAGTACAATGGGGAGGCTGAGGTCAATGACCTTGTGTTATTTTTCCTAGATGCCCTAAAAAGACATACATACAAATAATGTTTGGCTCTGTATAAGTCTGACAGTCTGACAAACTCATGTCATTTGAATGGTCAGAAAAAATCTTACACACATCTTCAAAGAATTCAGCTTAACTATGACTGTTGCTACTAATTAACCCTTTAGCATTTAAACCAACCATATCCAGCCCAAATATTTTACCTGTTTTCCTTTCAAACTGCCCAGATTTGGCCTCATCATACTAAAAAATATACAATCACATCGTCAAAATTTCACAGCTATGAGATAATGTTTGATTAATTCAAAACAATGTAATTAAATAAACATTACATTTGGCAGAATAATTTGAATGCTAAAGGGTTAAACAAAGAGCAACTTCCTGGATGTAACCCAAGACATCAGGATAGGCAAGTACTACCCTTCTAGAAAGCCCAACAAGGAAATTGTTTATATTCATAAACACTCCACCCCTAAACCAGTTGTGTTTAGAAACTGTAATTTGAAACCTAATTATTGTAATTAGAAACCGAATTATTGACATTAACAGAAGAATCTCAAATCTATCAATGGACAGAAAAACCTTTGACAGAATTGCACCAGACTTTAACAAAGTATGGAACATTCTTAACAAGGCCATTCCTTACTTGCAATTCCAATTCTTCCTCTATGAGAAACTGCACATACACTACTAACCTGCAGTATCCATCAATAGGGAAAATAGTGGATCTTTTTGTTGCTACCAGAGGTATACCCTATTAATGAACTTCAAGGTTTTGGTTACTGACATCCTAAATATACCACTCCAGGCTTAGCTGATCCACACATATACTGGCAGAGTATACTGCTGCCCATAAAGATAACCTGATAATGTCATATTTATCCCCACTTAAACATGGATGTTCTATTAGAAGCAATTTCACTGCAGTAGTTGCCATGAGATAAACTAATGTCAGTCACTGAACTGGTTTATAATGTCACCATTGAATCAGCTATCTCCACATCCATCACAATAACTGTCATCACTAAAGTACCACACCCTACAGAGCAATGACTTAAATGACATCTTGCCTTCCTTACCATGTGTGATATCCATTATAAAGAACTGGTGTCACTGAATGTCAACAAAGTATGTCAACACCCTGTCAGCACCATGTTGATCTAACAAAAATAAAAAATAACTGATGCTGCTGTGATAGCAAAAGCACCACCATGTGATATGGACTGACCAATAGAAACATAGATATGAAGATGCCATTTTAAATTTCCTTCAAATTCTTTTCATTCTGTCTTTGATGAGGTAGATGTGATCCCTGTCCTCGGAACTATAATGTGGAACTGAATTAAACTATTATTAAAAACATTTAACTCCAACCAAAATATGTCGAGTGCTACCTTATTTCACTTATTCACTCACTTGTATACACACATATCTATCTGTCTGTCTGTCTATATTTCTATATACATATATATGTATGTATGCATGTGTCTATATATATATATATATATATATATATATATTATATATATATATATAAAGTTAATCCAAACAAGAAAGCACAAAAAAACACAATGCGAGGACGTGGAACAAGTATAGTATTATTGAACGCTCAGGAAAGAAGGAAAGAAGGAGGGTTTAATGTTTCGAGCGGAGCTCTTCGTCGGAAACATAGGAGAAGGAAAGATCCAGAGAAGAGAAGACAGAGGAAAAAAAAAATCGCCAACGGTACACACGCGGTCACATATATATATATGGCAAAAAAGGTCTTGCATAACACAATAGAAGACATATATGAATTGGGTGGAGGAAGCTCAGAGAGCTATTACCTCTGTTGGCAACAAAAGGACTTCCTCTCAGAGTGAAAGGTAGACTATATGATGTTTGTGTATGAACAACTATATGCCATGGTAGTGAGACATGGGCTCTGAATGCAGAAGACATGTGTAGACTGGAGAGAAGCAAAGGTAGTATGTTCCGTTGGATCTGGAACATCAGTGCACATGTACGGCAAAAGTGCAGATGTATTGAGAGAAAAGTTGGGCATAAGAGGATTCAAATGTGTCATGCAAGAGAGAAGACTATGTTGGTTTGAACAAGTGATACATATGAATGAGGACAGCTGCATAAAGAAGTGCTGATCACTGAAAGTGGATGGTACCCATAGAAGAGGGCGATCCAAGAAGACATGGGGTGAAGTGGTAAGGACCTGTCTCAGGAAGTTGGGCCTCACAGAGGAATGACAATGGACCAAGATGTCTGATGATATGAAGTTATTGAGAAGACCTGCCCACATCAGTGAAACTGAGTTCTAGAAGCGCTGTGTGTCCCACCCACACTTAACAAGAAAACTTCTCACACACTCTACCGCAACAAACCAAACTACATCTCTACATCCCTTCTCTTTCTCACATTTCTTCTTTATGTACTTTAATTACCTCCCACTCCTCAATTCTATTCTTTTGGCTCTGTACCACTGTAACATTGCTCTCCACTTGCCCCCAACCTATGTCTTCTACTCACATGCCCTGTCTCACTCTGCTATCTATCTGCTAGCCCCCAATCTGTGTATTCCACCCACACATAACTCCTTCATACACTATGCCTAGCCCTTACTCCCCAATCCTATCCTCACACCCTTGTTCCTCTGTATTATTGCTATCTGGTACCCCCCCCCAACTCTATACATACCCAGGTCTTTTGCCACTTACTCGCACTCTTTAATCACATTCCCTCGCAAAATCCTACCACTTATATTATGGCATTTGAACCTCAAGGGTTGCCCTGGCACCTGCCACCATCTGTATCTCTCTCTTCCTTTACTCAACTATCCCATTTATATTCTCATCCTCATTCCTTGTGAGTATACCCAGCATTTTGCCACCATCTCTATCCTGCTGTCTCCCACTCTCTCCTCTTCTCCTGCACTTCCCTCAGGTTGGGTAACCATGTATTTCCTTTGAAGTAGCACACCTCTTTTTGTCTTCATTCCTGATCTTTCTCTATCCCTGGCTGGGTAACCGTGTACCTCTTCTACAGCAAGACACCTGTTTCTGTCTCTCTGTCTCACTATAACCTTTTCATCATCCAACACAAGATCACCTCCTCCAATGCCTCCTCTCCTCTTGAAAGTTTTTTCTTTTTTTTGTCTTGCAAGTACTTGGTGACTGTGTCAGTGCAGGTGCCACTTAAAAGCATCCAGTCTCAACTGTAAAGTGGTTAGTGTTTAGAAGGGCATCCAGCTGTAAAAACCTTGCCAAAACTGACCTCACCTGTGCTTGTGCCACGTAAAAAGCACTTAGTCCACTCAGTTGAGTGGTTGGTGTAAGGAAGAGCATCCAGCTGTAAAAATCCTGCCAAAAAAGTCACAGAAGTCTGGTTCAGGCTTCGGTTGAGCTGGCTCTTGTGAAATCGTCCTACCCATACTAGCATGGAAGGCAAACATTAAACAATGATGATGAAGATGATAATTCCTTGTAAGATTTTATATCTGGATTTGCATTTAAAATATTTCTCATATTATAAATCTCAGACAGAAAATATAAAATTAATTAATTCATCTCCAATCCTTTGCAATCTATTTTTACCACACAAATTTTCTTGGGATTCTCTTTCAATGTTAGAAAATACAACAGCAAATAATCAAAATATGGCAAACAAAACTTTGAAAGCATAAATTAATGTAGAAATAGCACACACACACATCTGTGTCATAGTTAACATCATCATCATTCTCATCATCAACATTTAATGTCTGTTTTCTATGCTGGCATGAGTTGGCTGGTTCAACAGGAACTGATGAGCTGCAGGACTGCATTGAGCTACAATGTCAGATTTAGCAATGTTTCTAAAGCTGGATGCTCTTCTTAATGCCAACCAATTTACTGAGTGTATATAGGGTGCTTTTTTATGTGCCACTAACATCAGTGAAGTTACCACATAATGTAGCAGACAAAAATAGAAAATGAAAAAGAACCCTCTACTGAGTGCATGAAGGAGTATATTTGAGAGAGGGGGAGGGGGATTCATGCCAGGTGTTGAGGAGTTAAAGTATGACATCAGGACAGGTATAGATGTCTTGCTGTAGAAGAAATACATGGCCACCTCAGACTATTTAAAGGTAGGTGTAGTTGGAAAGAAGATGACAAAGTGTCAGAGTGAACTCTTAAGGTAAAAGAAAGTGTGTGTAAATGAGAGAATGTGTACTCTGAATAGAAAAGTAGAAGGAGAGAGGATAATTTCATAAGAGTGTGAAAAGAGAGAAACAAATGATTAGAGATGAGGGTAGAGGTGAATATAGTGAGTGAACAAGGGAGGTGGTAAAGTTGGTGAGAAATATCAGTCTGGAGGTGGGTAAGGTGAGAAAGAAAGATAGAAGTGGCTCTTTATACACACACACACACACAATTCAAAGAAAACTGGAAATATGATATGCTTTAAATTCCGTGTTACACATGTTTCATTACAGGGTAGAAATTACAAAGGAATACATGTAGAAAAAATGTATAGAATCTCCAATCCTTAATTCTTAAAAGATTAAAAATAATATGCACCATATATATATATATATATATATATATATATATGTAGATGTATGTATGTATGTGTATATGAAAAATATATAATCATTACTATTTAACACATGTTTTCTCTGCTGGCATGGGATATGTGTGTGTGTGTATAGGAGAATTTGTTTTGGGGGTTTGAAAATGCACCTGAATTTGGAAGACACGTAGTTGTTTTTAACTAGATTTATTCACAAACATACCAAACTAGTTTCAGCAACTTATTCTTTATCAATGGTATAAAGGTATATAAAAAAACAAACACCAAAACATACCATTAAAAGCAAAGAGCCTAGTACGTGACAGAAAAAGGAACTACACACATGATAACAGAAACTGTAAAAAAACCCCACTTTTTTACTCTCTTGTTTTCTTTTCTTTCTTTTGTTCACGTATTCTATAAAAACACAATATAACCAAACTTTTAGTAATGTACATTTGCTATATTCTTCGGCAAACATTTACTTTGATATTATCTATCACTGTGAAACTCATTAAATTTTATGTGAACATTTGATTGTTTAAATATGTTTGTTCGACTTCTACTTCGTAATTTTAAACTCTATTAAATTCCCCTTGTTTTATATACATTTGTACCATTGATAAACAAAAAATTGTTGAAACTAGTTTGGTATGTATGTGAATAAATCTATTTGAAAACAACTATACATTTTCCAAATTCAGGTGCATTTTCAAGCGTGGGACTACACCTCTTTTTCCTACGTGGGACTACACCTCTTCTTTCCACATATATATATCATCATCATCATCATCATCATCGTTTAACGTCCGTTTTCCGCGCTAGCACGGGTTGGACGGTTTCGACCGGGGTCTGGAGAGCTCGGGACTGCCCCAGGCTCCAGTCTAGTCTGGCAGTGTTTCTACAGCTGGATGCCCTTCCTAACGCCAACCACTCCGCGAGTGTAGTGGGTGTTTTTTACGTGCCAGCTGCACAGGTGCCAGAGGGGTCTGGCATCGGCCACGTTCGGATGGTGCTTTTTTATGGGGGGGGGGTGCAGAAATATAGGGGAGCACCAGTGGGAGGGGTGGTTCAGAGGACAGGTAATAGGCAAGTAGAACGTAGGATATCGAGAGAGGGGTAATGCATGGTGAAATAGCGTATTGAAGAGGGGGGTTCAAAGAGTAGACACCTATAATGGTGGTGGGGGGGGTGCAGAAATATAGGGGAGCACCAGTGGGAGGGGTGGTTCAGAGGACAGGTTCTAGGCAAGTAGAACGTAGGATATCGAGAGAGGGGTAATGCATGGTGAAATAGCGTATTGAAGAGGGGGGTTCAAAGAGTAGACACCTATAATGGTGGTGGTGGGGGTGCAGAAATATAGGGGAGCACCAGCAGGAGGGGTGGTTCAGAGGACAGGTTCTAGGCAAGTAGAACGTAGGATATCGAGAGAGGGGTAATGCATGGTGAAATAGCGTATTGAAGAGGGGGGTTCAAAGAGTAGACACCTATAATGGTGGTGGGGGGTGCAGAAATATAGGGGAGCACCAGTGGGAGGGGTGGTTCAGAGGACAGGTTCTAGGCAAGTAGAACGTAGGATATCGAGAGAGGGGTAATGCATGGTGAAATAGCGTATTGACGAGAGGGGTTCAAAGAGTAGACACCTATAATGGTGGGAGAAACGACATCCGTATAGTTGGAGAAAAATAGAGATATCCGGTATTGGTGGTGGGGGTGGGTAGGGCGGTCGCGCCGCGAAGAACCGGCAGCCAATTTCTAATCAGCCTGTAAGGGAGATAGATCTTAAATATCTATAACGATAACTAGTGAATTATACAGAATATGCAAAAACGAGGCGAGGCTGAAATAGTAAACAGAGTGGCGACTAGGGGGATCAGAATAATAATAATAATAATAATAATAATAAATAGAGATACGGATGAATTAAAGTTCAAAGATTTCTTATCTTGGGATCACTTCGTTTACGGACAGACTTGGCAAAAGGAATTCGGAATCAAGAGTGAGGCAGGTTACTAGCTTAAGTATGCATAGCCATGTCGAGGAGTAGGAAGAGGAGTCCAGACAACAATGTAAAAAGAGGGGGAGAGAAACCCCGCGAAGAACCGGCAGCCAATTTCTAATCAGCCCTGTAAGGGAGATAGATCTTAAATATCTATAACGATAACTAGTGAATTATACAGAATATGCAAAAACGAGGCGAGGCTGAAATAGTAAACAGAGTGGCGACTAGGGGGATCAGAATAATAATAATTAATAAATAATAATAATAAATAGAGATACGGATGAATTAAAGTTCAAAGATTTCTTATCTTGGGATCACTTCGTTTACGGACAGACTTGGCAAAAGGAATTCGGAATATGTATATATATCATCATCATCATCATCATCATCACACACACACACATATATATGTATGTGTGTATATACAGTTATAAAAGACCCATGAAGGTGCATGGCTTAGTGGTTAGAGCGTTGGGCTTACAATCATTAGGTAGTGAATTCAATTCTCAGACCAAACTGTGTGTTGTGTTCTTGAGCAAGACACTTTAATTCCCATTGCTCCAGTTCACTAAGCTGTAGAAATGAGTTGTGACGTCAATGGTGCTAAGCTGTATTGGCCTTTGCCTTACCCTTGGATAACATCAGTGGTGTGGAGAGGTGAAGCTGGTATGCATGGGCAACTGCTGGGCTTTCATAAATAACCTTGCCTGGACTTGTGCCTTGGAGGGTAACTTTCAGGTGCAATCCCGTGGTCATTCATAAGCTTAGTGGGTCTTTACCCTTTTATAAAAGACCCAGCCATCAAGCACAAATGAATGTGCTTTTGCTAATTGTTTTAGGTAATTATGTACCAACCCATGCTAGCATGGAAAACGGACACTAAACGATGATGATGATGATGATGATGTAGTAATAAGTAGATATAAATATGCTCTTGACTCTCCCATCCTTTGACACAGTAATACATCCAGTGTGTAGTTGGTGAGGATAGAGCGGAGGAAGGAGAGAGAAAGAGCCGTACCGGCACTCAAGGTACCTCACATATTAGAACTTTAAGCCAGACCCATTATTAAATCCATGTGGAGTAGATTGCTCTTTTTCTGTTGCGTATATCAAGAATATTCTACTAATATTTCAGGTGTGGTGTTGCTCACTCATTCTGCTCTAATCGGAGGATATTTTTGTATGTAATAAAATATATGAGATAGTGCTGAAAAGTTCCTGGCTTTGGGTAAAAGAAAATACAGGAGGATCAATTAATTATGATTTTATTCAAAATATACCCCTCTTAGATTCACACACTATTGCAATGGTCCTAAGCCCTGTAAAAGAACTCGGAAGGTTGGGCCTCTAACTAGTTTCACGATGTCCTTAAAGCCAGGAACTTTCCAGCACCCCTTCGTATGTGTGTGTGTGTGTGTCATTCTTTCTCTGTGAGGGTGCATGGATCATATATGCATCTGCGTCTGTATGTGTGTGTGGTGTGTGTGTGTATATATATACATACACATAATATATATATATATATATATATATATATAAAGTTAATCCAAACATGAAAACACAAAGAGAAAACACAACAACGTGAGGACGTGGAACAAATATAGCATTATTGGACGCTCAGGAAGGAAGGGAAGAAGGAGGGTTTGACGTTTCGAGCGGAGCTCTTCATCGGAAACATAGGAGAAGGAAAGATCCAGAGAAGGGAAGACAGAGGAAAAAAAATTGCCAACGGTACACACGCGGTCATATTTTGAAAATATATATATATATATATATATATGTATATATATGGGATGGGATGAGGTGATGAAGCATGACCTTTGTACATTGGGCCTCACAGAGGCAATGACAAGTGACCAATACATTTGGAGATATGCTGTGCTAGAGAAGACCCAGCTAGCCAAGTGAGATCGTATCTGCAGTGCCGCCTGACTGGCTCCTGTGCTGGTGGCATGCAAAAAGCACCATTTGAGCATGGTCGATGCCAGTGCCACCTGACTGGCTCCTGTGCTGGTGGTATGTAAAAAGCACCATCCGAGCATGGTGGATGCCAGTGCTGCCTGACTGGCTACCATGCCAGTGGCATGTAAAAAGTACCATTCCCATGCCAGTGACATGTAAAAGCATCATTCAAGCCTGTGCTGGAGGCATGTAAAAAGCACTCACTACACTCTCAGAGTGGTTGGTGTTAGGAAGGGCATCCAGCTGTAGATCCTTACCAGAACAGATTGGACCCATGTGCAGCCTCCTGGCTTGCCTGTCCTCAATCAAAGCATCCGACCCATGCCAGCAGGGAAAGCAGACGTTAAAAGATGATGATGGTAATGATGATATATATTATATATAATATATGTATGTATTATATATATATATATATATATATATATATATATAATATATATATATATATATATATATATATACACACACACACATATACATAATACATACATACTAATATATGCACAGTAAATGTATATATGGCATGTATAAAGCATAATTGAATACACTTACATACACAAACTAAAATGCAATGAGAGAGAGAGAGAGAGAGAGAGAGAGAGAGAGAGAGAGAGAGAGAGAGAGAGAGAGAGAGAGAGAGAGAGAGATAAGATGATATGGGATGTGGGCAAGTAAAATAAATATGTCAACAACTAACAAGTAAAGAATTAATGACTGGAAATGTGAAACTAATTTCCAAATGTATTCGAAATTTGGTTGAAAGTCTGAGATTATTAAACATCTTGGCACTGCATCATTTGCTCTCAACACAACAATAACATCAACGAGCAACATCTACAAATTCTCTCTTGTATTTCTACTGCCATATTGAAATGGACATAATAATATATGCCATGTTTCAAAGAACCTGAAGGTGGCAATGTTGGTACAAGAATTGTTTATCTTCTGGCTGGGTCATTTCATGTCAGTAAGGTCAAACATGAAAAAGTAAATGGAATAATTGATAAATGCAGCATCATTTTCATCATCATTATTGAATTCATATCTATTTTTTCATGTGCATATAGGTTAGATGAGAATCATTGATAAATATTTTCTATGGCTGGATGTTCTTCTTGTTACCAACCCACACTTATTTCTGGGCTAGGTAATATCATCCCTATAAATACATGTGTGCATGTATGCATGTGTGTACATGTGGTTGGCATTAGAAAGGACATCCAGCTGTAGAAACTTTGCCAGATCAAATTGGAGACTGGTGCAGCCTTCTGGCTCACCGGCCCTCAGTCAAACCATCCAACCCATGCCAGCATGGAAAGCAGACGTTAGAAGATGATGATGATACACACACACACACACACATGTACGTACATGTGTAGACATTCATATATTTATATACATAATCAGTCAGCAATACATAAATCTAAAAAGAGACATACTCTAAAAATTTATGTACTTCATATAAATATATTCATATATCACACACACATTCATATACATAAATATGTATGAATACATGCATATAAGTGTGAATGCACACATGCATATATATATATATTTGATTTTGATTTTGATTTTTCCAGTTTCAGCTTATGAGCTGTGGCCATGCTGGGGCACCGCCATTTGCTGGGGCACCGCCATATATATATATATATATATATATATATATATATATATAATATATATATATATATATATAATATATATATATACATATATATAATATATATATTAAAAACGGGGAAGGTCAATATGCCGCTCTACATCTTAGAATGTGCTTCTTCTTTCGGATTTATGTTTTTTACAGACGATATATATAATTTAGATAACTGAGATAACTTTGATTGGTTTTGGCCATTATCAGCCCAGACCATGACTAATTCAAAAGCACCACCTGGAAAAGTCTTTTAGTTAATTATTTCAGAACAGCATGGACCACTCAAGCAGAGATTTGTTATTGGTTGAGATGTATCCAGGTGTAGGTGGTTTATCCAGTATTTTCTGAAGGAATTTGTCCAGGTACCATTTGAAAGTTGTGGCAGTCTTTTACTACTTTAATTTCTTTTGGGATAACATTGAAAAGTGCAGGACTATTTGCAGTGAAGAAATTGTGTTGCAATGTTCTTATGTGATGTGATCTCGATCTTTGTAGAGGATGTATTGTATGGGGGCTTAGTCTTGGGTGAATTGTAAACACAATACCAATATCATTTGGATAATATTGGTGGAATATATTCCACATGATGCAAATAATGTATCATTCATGGTGGTGTTACAGAGAATAGAGCTTCAGCTGTTTAAGTTGAGCCCAATAATCAAGTCTTTGTGACGTTTTAATCCTCATTATGTCTTGTTTTTTGTAGAGGGACCACAATGGGCAGCAGTATTCGAGGTGGGGCCTAGCAAATGTGGAGAAGAGAAGGATGATGGTTTCATGATCCCTAGATTGAAAAGTTCTGAGGATCCATGAGCACAATCTGTGAGCAACATTGACTTTTTTGTTGATGGCACATAAAAAGCACCATCCGATCGTGGCCGTTTGCCAGCCTCGCCTGGCCTCCGTGCTGGTGGCCAGTTAAAAACCATTACCCGATCATGGCCGTTTGCCAGCCTTGTCTGGCACCTGTGCCGGTGGCACGTAAAAAGCACCCACTACACTCATGGAGTGGTTGGCGTTAGGAAGGGCATCCAGCCGTAGAAACATTGCCAGATCAGACTGGGCCTGGTGCAGCCTTCTGGCTTCCCAGACCCCAGTTGCACCGTCCAACCCATGCCAGCATGGAAAGTGGACGCTAAACGATGATGATGATGATGATCACACACACACACATACATGCGTACATACAAAGTGCTTTAGAAGTTGTGGATGGCAACACATATGCTCAACAAATGATAATGATTTCAGAATGTCCAGTAAGCAGCAGCTATTCAATAGAAAACATATTGTTTTCATCCATTCTTCACAAGACAAAACATCAAGGCAATACATAGTTTAGCACAACATGTTGTATCATAAGCAACATTTTTGTCTAAAGAACAGATTCACTTTATTTTACTGTAAATTTCTCACATTGGCACTTTGCCCAAAATTTAATATAAGTACCAGAGATGGGTACTTGAATTAAAATTTTGGCTTTGTGCCAATGAGAAAAACTGGGGGTAAAATATACTTATATTACTATTGTCAGAGAGATGAATGCAAAATAGATTCCAGTTAGATTTGAACTCAGAATTGAGAAAGGAGACGAAACTAAACTTTTAATTAATTTTGGAAATAATGAAGAATTTAATAAAATAACTTTCTCATTATTCAGCTGGTGTATGGAACATAAATTAAGATAGAATTTTGATTGAAGGTTTTAATCTAGATCAGTTTAAAACACGGAATTTGTATCATAGAACCAAAGGTGGTTTCAGGTGGGTTAATCTATTGTTTTATCTGTTACTAACTTGGTTCTAGCAACAGAACACACATGATAACATTCTTTTTGCGATTTCAGACCCTTTTTATATCAGCCTGTCTGTGAAAACCCAAAGTTAATTTATGTTCCAAACACCAGCATTAATAATGAGAAAGATGTTTTATTAAATTCTTCATTATTTTAAAAAATTGGTTAAAACAAGGGGCAGTGTCTTGCAACAGAAATCATCATCATCATCATTTAATGTCCATTTTCCATGCAGGCATTGGTTGGGTGGTTTGACAGGAGCTAGTAAGGCCAAGGGCTTCACCAGGCTCTTTTGTCTGTTCTAGCATGGTTTCTATGGTTGGAGGCCCTTCCTAATGTCAGAAATATGGTTACAAATGAGTTACAGGAATTCCTACTGCGTCACCATCACATAAAGAGGTTTATCCTTATTTCTACCATCCCACTTGAAACTGCCTCTGGTTCTATGACAAAATTTTATGTTTTAAAGTGATCTAAAATATAATCTTCCATCAAAGTTTTATGTTAATTTCTTCTCAAACACCAGTTTAAGAATGATACAGTTACATTACTAAATTCTTCATTATTTTCAAAAATTAACTGAAACAAAAGCAGTGTATATTTCAACAGAAATTGTAACAAAAGATTTAAGTAATCCAAATTCATCAAAATCTCAGATTAATCCATGTCCCAAACATCAGCTTAACCTTTTAGCATTTAAACTAATTATATCCAACCCAAATATTCTACCTGTTTAATGTTCAAACTGGCCAGATTTGGCCTCTTATTCCTATCCTGCAATGTCATTCTAAAAATAAAGAATCACATCATCAAAATCTTAAAGCTAATTGAAAACAAAACATGAATAATTAAGTATTACATTTGACAGAGAAATCTGAACACTAAAGGGTTAATAATATAGGTGCAGGCATGGCTGTGTGGCAAGAGGTGGCGAGCTGGCAGAAACATTAGCAAGCCGGGTAAAAGGCTTAGTAGTATTTCATCTGCTGTTATATTCTGAGTTCAAATTCTGCCGAGGTTGACTTTGCATTTCATCCTTTCCAGGTTGATAAATTAAGTACCAGTCGTGCACTTGGGTCGATGTGATCAACTTAATCCCTTTGTCTGTCCTTGTTTGTCCCCTCTATGTTTAGCCCCTTGTGGGCAATAAAGAAATAAGAAGCTTGCTTCCCAACTACATGGTTCCAGGTTCAGTCCCACAGTGTGGCACCTTGGGCAAGCAAGCATCTTCTACTATAGCCACAGGCTGACCAAAGCCTTGTGAGTGGATTTGGTAGATGGAAACTAAAAGAAGCCCATTGTATATATATATATATGTTTGTGTGTCTGTGTTTGCCCCCCACCCCCACCAACCCACCACTTGACAACTGATGTTGGCTTGTTTATGTCTCCGTTACTTAGCAGTTTGGCAAAAGAGACCAATAGAATAAGTACTAGGCTCACAAAGAATAAGTCATGGGGTCGATTTGTTCGACTAAAGGCGGTGCTCCAGCATGGCCATGGTCAAATGACTGACACAAATAAAAGAAATGGCAAAGCTACTTCTGTGAATTCTTCATTATTTAACTAAAACATAAACAGTATAGATATATTTCAACAGAAATATGGTAACAAAAGAATTAAAGTGATATAATTTAAAATCTTCCATCAAAATTTCATGTTAATTTATTGTCCCAAATATCAGCTTCATAACAGCAAATTACTTTCTTCTTTATTTTCATAATTATTTCAATTAATTTAAACAAATTAAGTGAAACAAGAACATAATTAACTGAAACGAATACAATATATTTCAACAGAAACGTGGTAACAAAAGGGTTAGCCCAGTGTTTTAATGTTCCAGTTACTCTACTTACCTGAATGTACTTTTAAATATCCAATGTTTCATCTCATCTGGTTTTAAGGTCAGTCTACCTGCAATTCTCATTAACATTCTTTTCTGCTTCTGACCACTTAATCAACAATGAACATAGCTGACAACAGGCAACATGGTAAATACTTTTTGTCGAAAACTATTTATTATTTCATCTACCAGTGCAGTCCATTGCTTTCAGGTACCCACTATTCATTTTTGTAATATTTCTAAAGCAGGGATATTTTAAGCACATTCTTTTTTCTCCTTCTTTTAATCTGACACCTTAATTGGCTTAATTCTCTCGTCAAGTTTTCAAGGCATGCCACAGTTCATTACCGCAGTCTATGGAAACACTGTAGAACTACACTATTGGTGTGAATTAGATGCAAAGGAGCTTTCAAATGTAATTTTATTTTTATTTTAAAGAGAATCAAATTTAAGAGGGAAATTAAATGTGTCAGTATAAAACAAAAATAGCAAACACATTACACAGAACTGTGAAGGCATCTCACTGAGTGGTTAGACTGTTGGACTCATGATCATACTGTTGAAGGTTCAATTCCAGGAGCAGGCAGTGTGTTGTGTCCTTGGGCAAGGCACTTCATTTCATGTTGCTCCAGTCTATAAATGCGTTCTAGCCTTATGTTGGGGCAGCTTTCCCTCCCTCTTATTTTCACACCCTTAATGTTCTGCTTTGTCATAAATATAAATCTATATTTTTTACTTGTTTCAGTCATTAGATTGCAGCCATGCTGGAGCACCACCTTCAAGAATTTTAGTCAAATGAATCAACACCAGGACTTTTCTTAAAATCCTGGTGTTTATTCTATCAATCTCTTTTGCCAAACCGCTAAGTTACAGCGACATAATCACACCAACACTCATTGTGAAGCAGTGGTAGTGCAACAAACACAGACAGACAGACAGACACACACACACACACACACACACATACACACACAACCTGAGGCTATAGTTGAAGACACTTGCCAAAGGTGCCACACAGCAGGACAAAACCTAAAACTATGTGGTTGAGAGACAAGTTTCTTACCACACAGCCATGTCTGTGCCTATATATATATCTGTGCCCTATATGTGTGTGTGTGAGTGTATACATATTTTTCTGGGGAAGGCCAGTGTATGGGATTATCCTGGGTTTCTCGTCCATAAAGCGTTTAACTTCATGACGTATCATCAAACCCCAAAACCTGTTGGCCTAAGACCTTTTCCAAATATAGCTATGTGTGTGTGTGTGTGTGTGTGCATGTGCGTGCGTGCATGTGTGTGTGTGTTATATAATTATTTTTCAAAGAGGTCTTAGGTCAACAGATTTTGGGGTCTGACGATACGCCATTAAATTAAACCCTTTATAGATGGGAAACCCAAGGTAATCCCATAAACCGGCCTTCTCCAGAAAACAATATAGACTGCTCTACATCTTAGAGTGTGCTTCTTCTCCACTTTTATGTTTTCTACAAGGGGTGTATGAAAAGTCTCGAACCTCAAAAAAAAAAAAACATAGTACAAGACTTCTGATGAAGGTATAAGACTTGAAGGCTCAAAACTTTTCATACACCTCTTGTATACTCTTCTAATTTTTACTCTTTTATTTGTTTTATTTGACTGTGGCCATGCTGGAGCACTGCCTTTTAGTCAAACAAATCGACTCCAGGACTTATTCTTTGTAAGCCTAGTACTTATTCTATTGGTCTCTTTTGCCAAACTGCTAAGTTACAGGGACGTAAACAGAGCAGCATTGGTTGTCAAGTGATGTTGGGGGGGAAAAACACAGACACACAAACATGTACGCACACATGCATACATATTGGGTTCGTGCATAATTATTGCGGCTTTTTTTAACAAATTTTATTCAACAAAAACAATAACAATATTTAACAAAAACATCTTTAAATGATGGTCTGGCCGTCTGCCAAGCAAATGGGAAGTAGTAATTGAAATAGATGGGGAATATGCTCCGGAATAATCATTTAAAGATGTTTTTGCTACATGCTGTTATAGTTTTTGTTAAATAAAATTTGTTGAAAAAAAGCTGCAATAATTATGCACCAACCCAATATATATATATATATTATGACAGGCTTCTTTTACTTTCCATCTACCAAATCCACTCACAAAGATTTGGTCAGCTTGAGGCTATAGTAGAAGATACTTGCCCATGATTTTCACACAGTGGGACTGAACCCAGAACTATGTGGTTGGTAAGCAAGCTACTTACCACACAGCCACTCATATACATACACACATATATATATATATATATATATATATATATATATATATATATATATATTAATCAAAGTAAGCAACAAGGATATCCAGAGGTAATGCAGTATGATCGTTTCATGCAACTCCATTTAATTGAACAATGCAATCATTATATCAATTTAAAATGCAGAGCAATCTTCAGCTGCACAAAGACATAGAATTTAATTAAAGTATTTAATTAAAGATTTTAGGTATAATTATACTAATGTGTCCATCTGTTCTAATTTAATTAAATTCTATGTCTTTGTGCAGCTGAAGATTGCTCTGCATTTTAAATTGATGTAATGATTACATTGTCCAATTAAATGGAGTTGCATGAAACGATTGTACTGCATTATCTCTGGATATCCTTGCTGCTTATTTTGAATTTTATCACCTTACTTTGAAATTGTATGGATAATACTGTACAAAATTCTGGTACCATATTCATCTGAATCTAAATTTTTGCTGAACTCATCTACCATACCCAATATATATATATTATATATATATATATATATAATGTACACACACACACATATACATGAACTTTAATCCCAAAGTGAAACAAATGACTACAATGTCTTGTATGCTTTCAGAAATTGTTTTAGGTGTCCATGTTATTAAGGAAGATGTAGGCACCTCTCAACCCTCCTACTCTTCTCTTGATGCAGCAGAACATCCAAGATGTTGCAGCTGGGAGTGGGGAGAAATGCCATTGCCAGCACAAGATTGGTACTAATTTCAGCTGAGTAGACTGAAGTAATACAAAATGAAGTGACTTGCTGAAGGATACAATGGGCCACTCAGTCCAGGAATCAAACATATGACCAGTATTCACACTTGTGCACACACACACACACATGCGCATGTGCACACACACACACACACACATATGCTTGCATGCACACACACACATACACTCACACGTGCACACACACACACACTTTATAACTGGGAAAAGAAAAGAAACATGCACAAAAAGCTTTTAACTTGATTTAATTTTTCTTAAGCCTTAGGGGTTGTAAGGTCAGTCACCTGGTTTCCATGGCATTTCAGTGACCAAGATCATAACATTATCCCAGAACAGGATGCCAGTTCATTGCAGGGTTCAAGGCCAACCATTTCTGAGGTGAGGGAACAAGGTGATTACATCAACCCCATACTTGGTTCATACTTTATTTTACCAACCCTGAAAGGATGAAAGGCAAAGTTGACTTCAATGAGATTTGAACTCAGAACATAAAGAGCCAGAAGCAATGCTGCTAAGCATTTTGTCTGATGCGCTAATGATTCCGCCACTCACTGTCTTCAGGATCATCATCATCATCATCATCATCATCGTTTAACAGCCGCTTTCCATGCTGGCATGGGTTGGACAGTTTGACTGAGGGCTGACAAGCCAGAAGGCTGCACCAGGCTCCAATCCGATCTGGCAAAGTTTCTACAGCTGGGTGCCCTTCCTAATGCCAACCACTCTGAGAGTGTAGTGTGTGCTTTTTATGGGCCACCAGCATGAGGGCCAGTCAGGCGGTACTGGTATCGACCATGCTTGAATGGTGCTTTTTATGTGCCAACGGCACAAAGAAACTTTGGTGATGGACACTCACACAGATGCAAAGAAAGACAAAATTTAGACACAATGAAGTTGCTGCATATGTCCACAGCAAAATACAAGAGGGAACATTGTCTATGACTCTCTGATTGAGAGACCAACACACTTACCACTAGGTTAGTATATTAATCTTACAGAAAGAAAATTATAAGTACTTGTCTATATGTTCCCTCAGATTGAAATTAAATAGTAACTGCATATGATCTTAATTATAGCCAGGCTGTATCTCATACTCTTCTTCTTCTTCAGCATCTTTTTTCCTTCATTATTATCCTTATCATCATCATCATCATCTTCTTTCACTACTTCTATATCTTCTTTTCCCCTATCTCATCAGTTTTTTTCCCTTTTCCCTTTTTTAGTTCAACAGTTTAAAACAGTTCAAAAGTGCAATAGTTTGGTTTACCACAAGGAAAAGAAAATATCTAATTATTCAAGCACCCAGTGCCAGATTTAGAATTCATGAATCCCTAGTCTGCAGGAACTGTGAGGGGTTCCAGTAATATTTTTAAACTGGGGTAAGAGTTTGTTTTTGCAGAAGTACATTTACCCACAGCTATACATACAACTATTGATACATAAATACATACATACAGCTATACATGTTTGTATGTATGTATACATGCACTTATACATGCATATATACTTGTGTGTGTGTGTACATATATATGTACATATATATTGTTACATGCATTTATATATGCATATATATGTATGTATGTATATATTTGTGGATAAACATACTGCCACAAACACACACACACACACACAAAATATCAACTTTTTTCTAATTAGATAATTTAGTGTAATTATACTTTGAGTCAACATTTACGAATGAAATAGCTTTTTACGTAGTCTCTAAAGACCCCGAGGCACTCTAGAGTTCTTGCATTAATCTGATTCTCTCAGTATCTTTCACTAGAGACTGTTGTTTCCAAGTGGTGCCAAACAGATAGGGTGGAAGTAGAGAGAGAGGAAATAATGAAGAAAAAGGCAGTGGGAGGTCACTGCAGACTATTACTTATTTCCTCAGATTTTATTGTTTATTTTAACAATTACAATAGAACCTTGGTTTTCAAACAACTCTGATCATGAATTAATCATAATTTATATCTATATCTATATCTATCTATCTATCTATCTATCTATCTATCTATCTATCTATCTATACATACATACACACACACACACACACACACACACACACCACACACACACACACATACATACATACATACATACTCTTTTACTTGTTTCAGTCATTTGACTGCGGTTATGCTGGAGTACCACCTTTAGTCGAGCAAACTGACCCCAGGACTTATTCTTTGTAAGCCTAGTACTTATTCTATTGGCCTTTTTTCCCCAAACTGCTAAGTTACGGGGACGTAAACACACCACCATCGGTTGTCAAGCGATGTTGGGGGACAAACACAGGCACACGCATACATACATATATACATATATACAGTGGGCTTCTTTCAGTTTCTCTCTACCAAATACACTCACAAGGCTTTGGTCAGCCCGAGGCTATAGAAGACACTATAGAAGACACTTGCCCAAGGTGCCACGCGGTGGGACTGAACCCGGAACCATGTGGTTGGTGAACAAGCTACTTACCACACAGCCACTCTTGCGCATATATATAAAATTTAATAAGGGTAGATATTGATATTAATTAAAACCAGTGGCCTAGCATATTAAAATCCGAAGATTAAAATATTTTTACATATAAAATTTAAAGGACTGACTACTAAAAGTGGACGGAAAACATGCTAGATATAGACGTCAAAATCGCTATTTTCCACAAAGAAAGTGTTCACAAATAAAAAACTCAGCACAAACCAAAGCATTAAAAATAAGCAAGACAAATGAAAATATACGAAATATATATATACATTCAATAATGAGGGTGAAAAAAATTATAGATATTAATTCAATAATACCCTTATTTTAACACCGAGCGACCTAGCACAATAAACCAGGGAGACAAATTCATATTTATCCGTAAATATAAGAGAGCCAACTTTGAATATGTTAACTCTAGTGCTAGAAATAGCTCCACCGGTATAGTCGCCAACGACAATTCCACATAGAAATAGCACTACAATCAACGTAATGAAATTGAAATATAACTAAAAAATGGATTAATATGTGGAATTGTCGTTGGCGACTATACCGGTGGAGCTATTTCTAGCACTAGAGTTAACATATTCAAAGTTGGCTCTCTTATATTTACGGATATATATATATAAATATATATATATATATATATATATATATATATATATATATATATATATATATGTATATGTATATATAAAGCACGATTTATTTGTGATCAAAGTTGTTCAAACACTGTATAACGTTTGTCACTTAAAGTCTAGGACTCAATATCAAAATGAGCTTAACTGTTGAAATTATGGTATTTACAGTATATAAGTCACACTATTTGATACTTGATCTTAATTGGAAAAACTGTGGTGTGACTTATACATGGGACAATGCTAAAACCACGAAGGAGAAAAGTTTTGCAGCAAGATTTAACTCTAAACTAGAGGTGTCACTTATACACAATATAGGAATAAGGTTTTTTTTAAATAAACTAACCCCAAATTAGAACTTGTCTACCAATATTGAGTAACATTTAGTTTTTTTTTTTCTTACAGTATAAACTGTTCTGTTTTATGTTGAAGCAACCCATCAAAGCAAGATATTTGAGATAAGAATAAATAAGAATTTTGGCTTAGAGTCAACTTTTTAACACCACTTTAAACAAATGGAAAATAAACAGACATGTTTTCACAGATATTTCAAAACAAAGTTCCAATTAATCTAAAATACGGACAAAAATATTTTAAAAAATAAAAAAAAAATGAATAAAAAAAACATAATCAAAAAGAAATTACAATTTAATAATTTCATTGATGAAGAAAAAGAAGCACAAAAATATTTTCATCATTAAAATTTTAATTTTATCATAAAATATTATCAAATATTTTTGTTGGGTTGATTATTTTTCAAATCAGCATATCTATTCTGGAGGTAAGGGCGGTGTTCATAGTAGACTCTTCAGCATTCTTTCCATCATTACAGTACCTTATTTACTAATGATGCATCAGGTTGTTTTGCTCATGGAAGAATTTGAAGATGCTCATCATTGTAAGCTTATAAAAATAATACTTGTAAATTATACAGTGACCCTACTGTTGTCTTTAAATACCTAAAATTGAAATTGAGCTTTTGCCCTTTTGTTCCACATGCATATTAAAACTCTTCTCCCTGGAAAGAAGGTGGGAGAGATATCCAGTGATATACATCTGGAAAATCCTTGAGGGCCTTGTCCCAAATTTTGGCATTGAAAGTTATTCCAACAGCAAAATGGGGCGCCACTACATGGTGCCAAAGATTCCAACATCACCATCAAAATACAGGACCAGATACTGCAACAGCTTGGGTTTCAGAGGCCCACAGCTCTTCAATATCCTTCCTAAATGCCTGAGGGACCTGCATGGTGTGGATGTGGGTTTCTTTAAAACTAAACTCGATCTCTTCTTGTCAGGAGTTCCAGATGAACCTACCTCTTGGCAGGGAACACAGATGCGGGCAGCAGCATCGAACACCCTTGTTGACCAAGTGCCACGTATCGGGGGGGGGGGGTTCACATACTAGTGTAGCACAATCAACAGTGGTGCCCCAACATGGCCGCAGCTTTCAGGCTGAAACATTTTTAAGGATTTAAGGATTAAATCCACACTGAGCTTACCTTGTGACACCTGTGCTACATTTGATATTGTTTGTCATCATTGAGTCTATTTACTGCCAGGTAGCCTACGTCATTGAACGATGGTTAAATGTATTTTGCTACTAAACACTTGTATAAACCATTAGGTATAAACCATGTCCTGATAATATGCTGGATGAAATGTCTAAAATGAGACATAAATGGGATAGGGCTTTTCATAACATGAGGAATTGGGGTGGGGGTATAAAACATCACGAAAGAGGGTGCTGAGCCACAAAAGGATGACAGCCACTGTTTTAGATGCATTAAATAAGAAATTTTTATAAAGACGTAAATGCTTTACTTTGGTGATAGACTTAATGCCTCACCTGGTTTTATACCGTTACCCAGGTTTTGGGTACCCTTAGCAGTGTCCACTCTGTTACAAGCATTCAGGTCAGTCCCTTCTTTGAGGATACCTTCCCCTACCAGTTTAATTCCTTGCTGATTAAACCCTTTAGCATCCAGATTATTCCATCAAATGTAATGTTCATTTACTCACATTGTTTGGAATTAATCATATGTTATCTCTCAGCTTCTGAGATTTCTATGATGTAATCGTTTATTTTTAGAATGACATTATAGGGTAGGTATGAGTGACCTGGATCTGGCTGGTTCGAACATATAAGAAGAAGAATATTTTGGCCTGATGTGGCTGGTTTAACCCCTTAATGGATTATCCCGAGTTTACTCGTGCATTGCAAATGTATCTTTTTAGAACCAGACGAGTATACTCGGTCAAAATTAACTTTTAATCTTAGCGCTCAAATGAGTTTATTTGTTTTGTGTAGTTTCATTTTTGAGCAATCACGAATTTACTCACATTGTCGTATGCCTGGCAGCACATATTCTGGTGCCATTTCAAAGAATTTATGCTTCTGAATTTTGAACTTTTACTTCAGTGCATACTCAGATTCAGGAGAAGGTTGGTGTCATTTTAGAACTGTCTCGTTTTGATTCTCTATTATTTATACAAATAAGAGAATTATTTACGCACAAAACCAGGAAGACCATCATCGATCCCACATCCAACAAGATTTGCCCTAGCTGGTCACTTTCCCATGGAAATACCACCAAGTGATAAGAAAAAGAACCCTACAAGACAGTGTGCAAAATGCGCAGAGAAGAGAGACGCTAAAGGAAAGAAGATTCAAAGAGAAAGCAGATAGATGTGTGATGTTGGCAAGATAACTTTGTGTGTAACTCCTTGTTTTAAAAATTATCATTCTAAGTAAACTATCTCATTTAAAAAAAAAATTTTCCTTTGATTTAAAAGCAATACATCTTATAAAAAATCGAAGATAAGTTATATTTATTTTTTCAATATCCAAACTCGTTTAAATCCAAATGAGTAAAAGTACATTTTACTTTCTATAATAAAAAATAAAAGAAACAAGATAAAAAACTTTTTTTTGTAATTAACAAAGTGTATAGAAATAAACAAGGAAATATAAAAATATGCTCTGAAATGAAATGCCATATCAAAATAATTGATCCATTAAGGGGTTAAATGTTAAAATGTTAACATCACTACCTAGCTCTTGGATACCTTTAGCAGAGTCCACTCTATTGCAAGCATTTGGGTCGGTCTCTTGTTTGAATGTTTTCTTCCCTGTAAATGGTCATGTGTATTGCCTTCTCTTCTGATTAAAAGATAAAAAAATTACCCTTTTGTAATAATGGTGAATCAATTTATTTATGCATGATATCTTTTGATAATCAAATCCCTTTATCATGGCTATCATCTATAACACTCTGTCTCTCTTCCTTTCCCATCATGAGGTGTGTCCAGGTTACTCCTTTCTGACATCCATCATTCTCTGACACTATCTTATATAATCATTCATCTCCAAGACAATCTATTGCTCTCTCTTTATTTTCAGCTCACATAACCCCTCCGGACTCCTATCTACCATTCTGTCTCCCTCCCCTTTAGGTCATACATTATTGGCATCAATCACTCTTTCTCATAGACTATTTTTACCACTATTCTTTACCCTCTCTTGCTTTCTTATCAGCAACCATGCAACAGCCATTACCATCTCTTCCCCATTGCTCTCTGCTATTATAATCTCTCTTCCATTACTCCTTCCTCAACTACTGTCTCTTTCATTTCTCCCTGCTCTGCCATGCTATCAACCCACTCACTGTTTCTTCAATCTTACTCTCATTAATTTCTCCTTCTCATCCCTACTTCATCTGTCATTGCTATCTTTTCTATTCACTCTCTTGATCATTTGCCCCGAATGAATGGTGATGATGGAGAGTGGGGACGATTCATTAATCTTGCAGGATACAAAGAAACTGCACTAGTGCTGGAGCCATAATAAAGTGCCTCAGTACATGCTAAAATAATCATCATCATCCTTTAACATCCATTTTCCATGTTGGCAAGGGTGGGACAGTTTGACTAGAGCTGGCAAGCTGGTGAGCTGCACTAGGTTCCAGTGTGATTTGGCTTGGTTTCTTCAGTTGGATGCCCTTCTTAATACCAACCACTTTACAGTGTGTCCTGGGTCTTTTAATGTGGCACCAGCATGAGCATTTTTACATGGCATCGACACAGGACTCTTGTAGGCTAATCCTCTTGACCAGAGGAAGTGGCCTTAATACTTCTGCTGAAGAGGATGGGTCTTTTTGAGTACAGCAAGGCACCAGATATTTTGCTCCTTTGTCATCTCATCTCAAAGGTCCAATGTCCCGAGGTCGTCCTTCAGTATCTTGTCCCATTTTCCCTCTTCCACAAGTCCAATCTACTTTGAGAGATTGGCACTTCTTTATGGAGTTGTTGGCATCTGTCCACATCACATGACCAGACCAGTGCAGTCTTCTCTCTCACACACTGCATCTAATTTCTCTCTTACCTAACTTCTCTCTTAATACACTAGAAATCTGTCAAACATATATGCACTTACATTACACATTCAGTGGAACATACTAGCCTCATTCTTCTGCAGCCTGGCTGGCAATGAAAAGAGACAATATAGTGTCCTGGGAATTTTTTTTTTCATGCTTCTAGCAATAAGCTAAGTTGCCAAGTAGCTTCATCATCATCGTCATCGTTTAACATCTGCTTTCCATGCTGGCATGGGTTGGATGGTTTGACAATGGACTGGCAAGCCAGAAGGCTGCACCAGGCTCCAATCTGATCTGGCAAGGTTTCTACAACTAGATGCCTTTCCTAAAGTCAACCACTGGCATTGACCATGCTCAAATGGTGCTTTTTATGTGTCACTGGTATAGATGCCAGTCAGGTGGCACTGGCATCGGCCACAACAATGATTCACTTGATTTAACAGGTCTTCTCAAGCACAGTGTATTGCCAGACAATTGAAGGATACTTCCAAATGGGCTGGTTATGCAACACTGGCATCGGCCACCGCTATGATCTCACTTAGCTTGCTGGGTCTTCTCAAGCACAGCATATCTCCAAAGGTCTCAGTTGCTTGTCATTGCCTCTATGAGGCCAAACATTCAAAGATCATGCTTCACCACCTCATTCCAGGTCTTCCTGGATCTACCACCTCTTCCACAGATTCCCTCCACTGTTAGGGTGTGACACTTCTTCACACAGCTGTCCCCATCCATACACAGCACATGATCATGCCAGTGCATTCATTTCTCTTACAAGAGAGAAAAAGAATAGGGTTAATGGTAATTATTTTGTCCATTTTTGGCAAATAAAGAACAAATTCCACTCTTAATGGGATTGAAATCAACCCTAGAAGTATGAAAGGCAAAGTAGATCCCAGTATGGTTTGAACTCAGTATGTAAAGAGCTGAAGCAAATACTGGAAAGTAATTTTTTAATGCTGTAATAATTTTGCCTATCCATTGGCCTAAATAATTTTTGATTTAGGCACAAAACCAACAGCTCTGAGAAGAGGGTGTCAGCTGAAAATATGTTTCCAATTGCTTTAAACACCTTTACTTTCATCTGGGTGTATGTTTTCACTCACTGAAGTACTTAAATATTTTTGCTTCTCTACCTCTTCCCATCTGTTGTTCACTTCACATTCTTCTGAACTTACATGATCTTCTGTCCCTCCCTCCCTCAGATTCACCTTCATGTCCCTATCCCCCTTACATTCATTCACCCTCTTTTACTTTGAAGGTATGTTCTGATACCTCATCACCGCCATCTCCTTTTCCACCTTTGGTGACCATGTATCTCCTCTATAGTAAAAACCTGTTCCTATCCTTCAATTACTTTATTGCTTCTCATCACCTGGTATAAAGCCACCTCCCTCAATACTCTATCCCCACAATCTAAGAGTCTTGTCTTGTAAACTATTGCAACATCTCTTCTGCTAGTGACACAAAAAAGCACCCAGTACACTCTGTAAAGTGATTGGTATTAAGAAGGACAACCAATTGTAGAAACCATGCTGAAGCAGACGTTGTAGCCTGATAAAGACCTCTGACAAGTCAGATCCTGTAAAACAGTCCAACCAACCCATGCCAGCATGGAATATGGATGTTAAGAGATGATGATGATGTGTTAACTTTAGAGCTATTTGACAGTCTTCTTTGACCTTAACTTTCAGCATAATGTTCCAATTCAACTTAACATATTTATTCCTATACATCATCTTTAGAGAGGTATCACTTTTCTTCCAATCATGCACCAGTTTTTCATTTATTTAACTCTTCTTTGCTGCAGCAACACTGCTGTTTGTAGACTTTGCAAATGCAGCCAACTTCCAGTTTCAAAAACTAGCATCATATTTCTTTACTTTCTTTTTTTCTCTCTCTTCTTTGCTGGAAGAAATCACATGATAAAATATTTTCAGCTGTTCAAAAACTAAATGCCATCAATGTCAACCAGTTATAAGTTAACAAGAAGACATACTGAGTTTTACCTCCACCTACTTTCATGTCAGATTGACGCAGTGGTAATTAACGCATGCCAGCAAGAGCATTTAGCATTGGTGGTTAAATAAATTGGCCTTTTGGCTTATTCAGTACATAGTGGAGGAAGTCAATAAATAGATTACAGTCAAACCAAAGTTGTAGGATAACACATCCCTGAGATTAGCAGCTGGGAGGCATATGAGGGGTTGCTGAAAAGTTCCTGACTTTAAGAGTATCACAAAAGGCCTGGTTAGAGGCCCAACCTTCCAAGTTCCTTTACAAGACTTAGAAAAACTGAAGGACTGCTGCAATAAGTGTGTAAATCTGAGAGGGGAATACATTGAATAAAAGTATAATTAATTGTTCCTCCTGTGTTTTCTTTTACCCAAAGTCAAGGACTTTTCAGCACTCCCTTCCATACCATATTTGAAGGTACACAAAACATACTTTTTTCCACACCACTCAAAGAATTGTTCTAGATCCTATATGCAAAGTTGGGCCTATTTAATGTGCTTTAATACTTTCATTAGGTGAATTGTTAGCAAACCTGGGCGAAATGCTTAGCAGTATTTTGTCTGTCCTTACATTCTGAGTTCAAATTTGGTTGAGGTCAGCTTTGTCTTTCATCCTTTCAAGGTCAAGCCATGCTGAGCTAGTGTGACAGAGTAAGCTCATCAAACCAGTATGATCTCAAGCTCAAATTCATGGCCTCCACACCAGTCTGTGGTTGGTGAAGAGAACATGCAAACAACCATGTAGCCAGCCGATTGCAACTGGGGGTGCTATCTTGATAGTTGGGGGTGCTGAACAGGCGTACGGACAAAAGTGTGAAGTGGACAAAAGCCCCATGCTTATATTTTTCAGTTATTTTTTTGTTTTTTTTCACATTTCTTGACGCCTAACCTGATCAAAACTTCTGATATATTTTGTTTTTATTTTCATTTTATTTTTGCAATCATTAAACTGAGGCAATGCTGGGGCATCACCTCAAAGAATTTTTAGTCGAATGTATCGACTCCAATATTTTAAAAAGGATTTTCAACAAGCACATAGTTAAGCCTAAAAGGTATTTCTACATGCTAGAGATAACAGCCAAATCTTTAAACATTATTTTTATATAATTTCAAATAAATATCGACCACGAGGCTGACAGTGTGTCTTCTCAACAATTCGATGATTTCGTTTTGCATTGCTGCTGAGGTGTAGGTCGCATTTTTTGGAATCGTGCTGTAATATTCCATTAGCTTTGAGTCTTTCTCTAATGTGTACTGGAATACTTTCATAAAAAGACCACAAGGCTACATATAATCTTCCGAATAAAGATCCTGAAAAGCTTTGTTTTCATTTCCTCAAAAAGGCAATTTGTTTGCATAAAGAAAATGAACAATATCAACAACGGAACTGATATAATAACGGTTTTTGCTCAACTGATCATTTTGCAAGATTGAAGACACGGATGTTGTGGATAAACACTATTGGCATTCCTTCCATGTTACCATAGCTTGGATATGGGATGCAGAGTTTGCCTGCTTATTTAAACCTTTGTTTTTTTTCTTTTGCATGATGCCAATTAGAATATCCATTTTTAATAAAACAAATATCAGCTTGAGCAGAAGTATTAAAGTGCCAACAAGCAAAACAAAACAACGCTTTCTTTGAAAGAGAATACTCTAACTATAAACAACCAGTATACCAGCTTGACAAGAAATCACATCTCTGATTTCTATAAATTTTTTGATCAAACTTTGCTAGAACTGGCTGCACTGGTTGGCAGTCGACCTTGTCCTAGATCATCCAGGTGTCAAAGACTTTGCAAGACCTCCCTTGAGCTGCGAAACTTCGTTTGCAATTCTCTTCTGTTTAGCATTATTAGATGAATCAGATTGGAAAATCTGCAATGATTGCTTCAGTTTTCTTTTTTGGCAGTGATTCATTATTTTTGGGCACTGATATTCGCAGTAATTAATTCTAAGGTAGAATATCGTAGTAAGAGTAACAATTTCTTAAAATCCATGTATTTTAAAATTTAAACTCGAAAGAGATTTCGGTTCAAGCAATTTTTTTTTACAATTTCTTCAAAGTTATGCTTTTTTAGTTCAAGACAAAATAATTTCAGTATAAAGTTTGTTCAAAGAGTGAGAAAAATTATTCAGTGAAAATTCTCACCTGAAAAATAAAATGACTTTCTAGAAATAAAATGACTTTCTAATGTTCATCTCTGTTCATATATATATATACATGTGTAGTGATGCGTTTACTACTATAAATCTCTAACTACAGCAACAATTCTTCACATACTTTTCAACAGCAACAAGGACAATCACCAGCACCACAACAACAACAATAACAGTTGATGACAGGGTCAGCAGCCAATTCTGTGACAACAATTACAGCTACAACAAACACTTTGACCAGCTCTAATTTACCTACATTTTCATATGATTAACTACTAAATCAATAGAAATTCAATTTATTGCATCTTTAGCAACTTCAGATATGAGAAAAAAGAAGGTGGTGACAAAAGGGGATAAAACAAATTCTCATACTGGGGTGGAGGGGCTGAGATTCTAACCAGGGGTGCTGAGCACCCCATAGCCACATGCCTGCATGCAAAGCCTTCATCCTACAATGGACTGGACATAGGCAATCCAAACCAATCCAACCCAAACTCTTTCATTACTGTATTTCTGTTTCAGTTAAATTTGAAAATAATCTTTTATTCTATAGGCACAAGGCAAGAAATTTTGAAGTAGGGGTGATGGCTGATTACATCAACCTCAGTACTTGATTAGTACTTAATTTATTGACCCTGAAAGTAAAGCTGACCTTGGTGGAATTTTAAACTCAGAGTGCAAAGATAGGCAAAATACCACTAAGTATTTTAGCTGGCATACTAATGATTCTGTGTGCCTTTTATACCATCAAATAGCTTTTCAGGTGCCCAGCTCCATGACCGCACACTGACCATTAAAGCCAATGGGTAGTCCGCATTACTCCATAAAGAGGATAAGGCCAGTTTCCCAGTTTCTCATATATATTCCTTCCTGGATGGGATGCTGGTCTGTCAAAGGAACACATTTTTACCAGCTGGAGCAATATGAAATAAAGTGTTTTGCTCAAGAACACATTGCATTGCCTATTCCAGGAATCGAAACCACAATCTTACAATCATGAGTCCAGTACTCTAACCACTAAGCCATGCACCTTCACCATGAAACCCAATGCTTTCTCCTAAATTACAAATTATTCAGAGTGGGGTATGGGTAGAGCCATTAGGCTTAGGCCAAATGTCTTGCAATATTTGTCCTGGTTCTTTATATTCTGAGTTCAAATGCCACTGATGTGGACTTTGCCTTTCGTCCCTCTATGGTCAAGAAAATAAAGTCAGGTACTCAAGTTGATAGCATCAATCAACCTCTGTTCCAACTAAGCTGGCCTTGGGCTTAGATTAGATATTATTATCATAATCATTATTATCATTGAGTGAGAGAGCACTACGTCCTATCAAAGTGACACTGGGGTACAAATATATGAAGCCCAATATACCCATCATGATTACCCATCTGATAAGGGGATACACCAGGCACATGCATCACAACCATACGTGTGCAACATGGTGATCTCATATCAAGACAAACAGTACATGATCTAGCAGGTGGGGACCAGTTAGAATCTTTGTTAGGTTGAGTAGCCTATCCTACTCAAAAGGTCCCTGAATGAGGGTTGTTTAAGGATGTTGAACAAAACATCCATGTTTTCAGAGGTGAATTATTCAAACCCCAAAGAATTCCTCTCCACACATGGCTATGATGCTCCCCCATTACTTCTGCTCATGATCAGAGATGCACATATCGTCAGCCACCAAGGGACATGCTCAACTGGTTACGGTCAAACAACCAACAAGCAAATCTGTGATATTGAGCAAAATATTTGCTGTAGCCCATCTTTTACACCAAGACAAAACATGTACATGATAACACTTCCAATCAGTTAGGATCAGAAGCCATGAGAGCCAGTGCCTGGTATCATCATTATCATAATCATCATAGTTGTGGTGAGCAGGTAGAATTGTTAGCATGTCAGATAAAATATTCAATGGTATTTCTTCTGGCTCTTTACATTCTGAGTTCAAATGCCATCAAGGTCAACTTTGCCTTTCATCATTTTGGGGTCAATAAAATAAGTACCAACCAAGTACCGCAGTTAATATAATCATCCAACATCCTCCCCTGAAAATTCTAAGGCTTTGTGCCAAAATTTAAAACATTTGCTTACTAACGCTTTGTATCTCTTTGCAGTAAAGTTTATAAGGAAACACAGTTTATAAGAAGAATTAGCATACAATTCTCTGCATATTCATAGCCATATACCATGCCATAGTTCTAAATACCTGCTCTTCTTTTTACTTACAACATTGCCATATACATTAACATGGTTTTTGGAACTGTAGGAATGCAAATTATGTTTGTTTATTTTTCATTTTGGCATTCTACCATCTATATTTAGAGTTATGTTAAATCAGTAGCAATTCACAGACACAGAGTTATATTAACATACCAAGATTTGGAAATATTTGGGTAAAGGCTGCTTTTGGCAAATCTTAAAAACAATAAAAGAAAAATAAGTTGATATATCTTAATTTGTATATTTGTATTACATGGAACAATAATCACATACATAAGCATCCAGATGGAAGAGTTGTTAGAATGCCGAATAGATTGCTTTGTAGTGATCATTCTGAGTTCAAACCCTATCAAGGTCAACTTTGTTTTTTTATTATTTCAGAGTTGATAAATAAAGTACCATTTAGTACTGAGGCCAATTCTTCTCTTTCTCCTTCTCTGTGTCTCTGACTTTCTCTCTTCTGGAACAAATTGGCTATGGTTGGACCTGGACTAGGATAGGTTCTACCAAAAATACTCAAGACCTGCTGTACATCTCACTGATGCCTCCATTACGAAATTGAGGACCCATGGTAAATGTATAATCCCAGCAGACCTCATTATAATTCTGCATACTTTATTAAAGGAGGAGGTGCATAGCTTAGTGGTTAAGGTGTTGGACTCATGATCCTAAGTTGGTGGTTTCAATTCCTGGACCAGATGCCACATTATGTTCTTGAGTAAAACCCTTTATTTAATGGTGTTCCAGTCCCCTCAGCCGGCAAAAATAAGTAATCCTGCAATGGACAGGCATCCTATTCAGGGGGAAATATATGAGCCATGGAAACTGGACCTGTGAATGTATACAACTCAGGAAGGATCTATACTACAATAATCAGGTTGTGTAGAAAACTCGGTCTTATCACAAGATCTTTTGCATTTTCCTTGTGAGGATTCTCAATTTTTTCTCTCTTTCTTTTTTTTGTATTCCTAACATCTTCATGAATATCTACCATTGCCAGTACTAATGATAAAACTAATAATAATAATAATAATAATAATAATATAATGGTTTAGACATGAAGCCAGCAATTTTGTAGGGAGGGAGACTAGTTCAATACCATCAATTCCAGTGCTTGAGTAGTACTTTAATTTACCGACCTGTGAGTGATGAATGGAAAAGATGACCCCAAGAAGGATTTCTACTCAGAATGTAAGGTGCTAAAATGAATGTAAATCATTTTTACCTATGCTCTAATATACATTTGGTGTTTGTTTAAGGGCTTTTTTTCTATTCTAGCAAGGGTTTGGAAGGGACCTTATTTGAGGCTGGACTTTAAAACCAGATGTCGTTCCATCCATTAATTCTACTGGCAGCATTGATCAGCATGTAGTGGAAAGCACTTGCTCAAGGAATTGTTCTGGAATAGACTGGATAAACAATTACCATGTTGCAAGGATAATGCATATTTTTCAAATGGTATGCAGTTCATGTATGCATACATAGTAAAGTTTATTTACCAACATAATGTGGCAGTCCTATACAAGGACGATGTTACAGTTATTTAGCCTCAGGAAAACATCTTTTCCAGTTGGCTATCGACACACAGTTTGTGCCCATATAGTATATGCAAGAGAGGTCATCGCTCCTGTCTCTAACCTTACATGATACAGACCTAAGTTTCTGGGTAGTTACTCATCCTCAGTGTGAGAAAAGCATAGGCACACATCAATGAGACTGCCAATAAATGTAAATACAGTATGTACATGAATACATAACATACGCATATTCACATTCATGTATTCACACACACACACACATGTATGCAGACTTACATATATACATATACACACACACAAACACACATCATCATCATTTAACGTCCGTTCTCCATGCTAGCACGGGTTGGACTGTTCGACCAGGGATCTTGGAAGCCAGAAGGCTGCACCAGGCTCCAGTTCTGATTTGGTAGTGTTTCTACAGCTGGATGCCCTTCCTAATGCCAACCACTCTGAGAGTGTAGTGGGTGCTTTTTATGTGCCAGGCGAGGCTGGCAACGGCCACGATCGGATTGGTGCTTTTTACGTGATAAACATGCTTACACTCCTATACATACATACACACACACATACATATATATGCACTTGTGTGGATATTTAGACACATGCACAAACACTCATACATGTGTACACACACTCTTATGGACACATGCATAGATATCAGTATATGCATTAGATGAGCAAGGGTAAAATAAAATAAAAAATACAATGAACGTCTAGTATGTTCTAACAAATAATAATTAGGTGTGGATGCTCACATGTCCCCATATATGCTTGTATTCATATACACATGCATGTGTGTAGAGTCTCTGTTATTGGTGAAATTGATACAGTTGAGGTTGGGTTTTTAGAACTGTTAGATGGGCTATCAATATTTTGGTTAGACTGTGTTGTAACTCATATTGAAACCAAGTCTGTTTGCATTTTTCAAGGAAATCATTTATTTAATATAAACATGCAAGTATGTACACACAAACATACATACACAGATACACATATCTATGCACCTATAAGTAGACAATGTAGTGTTAGTTCTATCTATATTGGCTGGGAGAGGGTGCTGGTAAAATTACGGTTGTTGTTTTTGGAGGGCTCATAAAAAACAAGAAAACCATTTGAAAAATATGCATTAGCCATATAATGTAATCGTTCTTATAATTTGTTCCAGAACAACACAGAGAAATTCCATTACTACTGATATATAAATGTATGCTCCCTTGATTTGAAACCAGTTTGATAAATGCCAATGCACAGAACATTTGTCCCCTGATCTGTAACTTCAACCATTTCAGGCTTTGGGCCTGTTAGATTATTATTATTATTTATCTTTTAAGGAGTTGATAAAGTAAAGTACCAGTCAAGTACTAGGGGTGATGGTATTGACTTACCTTCTTCTGTCAAAATTGCTGGCCTTGTGCCTAAACCAGAAACCATTATTATTGCCAATCAAACAAGGTTGCAATGGAAGGTCTGTTCTCACTGTGCTCTGCTATTTTGTGTTTGTTAATGTGGTTATGTACCTCAAGACTATGCAGCTGGCAAGTTCTTGAATGTAGCCACAACCCTCTCATCTGCCCACACATTGACACCATTGCCACAGCCCTCTGCCTCACACCCTAGCAGCATCTCTTCTCACTTTCTGTTCTCATACAGTTCCATTCACATCCCTCCTCTGGCATCAGCAGCAAGCTAAATTTAAAAAAGGCTAGCAAGTTGGTAGAATCATTAGAGCAGTGGGAAAATGCTTTGGATTATTCATTCCAGCACTTCACATTCTGAGTTCAAATCCTGCTGGGCATAATCTTTTCCTTTCATCACTCTGGGGTTGATAAATTAAAGTACTACTCAAGCACTGGAACTGATGGCATTGAACTAATCTCCTTCCCTGCAAAATTGCTGGCTTTGTGTCTATAACAAAAACTATTATTACTATTATCATTATTATTATTATAATTATTATTATTATTGGTGCTAGTAACAGTAGATATCCATGAAGATGTTAGAAATACAAAAAAAAAAAAAAATTGAGAATCTTTGTGAGGAAAATGCAAAAGATCTTGTAATAAGACCAAGTTAGCTACACAACCTGCTTAATGAAGTATGCGGAGTTATAATGAGGTCTGCTGGGATTATAAGTAGACTTTTCTGACTTTGGCTCAGAGCCAAATTTTCTAAGAGAAGTGTACAAACAATTGAATCAACTTCAGTAAATAAGTATTGGCACTTACGCCGGAAGGAAGAAATGGAAAACTTGAAATCAAAACCTAAAATGATAAAATAAAAACACAGCAATACACTGCACTCTGGTTCTTAAATGACTTAAGCCATCTTTAGTTCAATAAGTTGATTGTTAAAACATTATGAAAGGGTTTCTAAACTATAACCTAGCAATAAAATGTTTTTTTATTTTTTATTTTCTTTGTTAAGTATAGTAGAAGAAAGGGAACAGTAATGATGATCTTTGTAGGGTCTCCTTCACTAGTGAAATTGATATAGTTGAGGCTGAGTCTTTAGAACTGTTAGATGGACTATCAACATTTTGGTCAGGCTGTTTTAGACTGTCTCATAACCTATATTAAAACCAAGTCCATCTGAAGTTTTCAAGGAAACCATTTATCTTTACATAAATATTACAATGATTACAATAGTTACTGGCTGGAGGCTGTATCACAGCATTGAGTTACATATGTATGTTGACCAAGAATTAGATGGTCTACATCCTTGTGTGGGAAAGAAGTGAGAATAAAGAATGTCTTGTGTACATGCTTTGAGAAATGAGAATACTGTTATAGTTGCAAGTGTGGATGTGTGGTAAGAAGCTTTCCAACAACATGGTCCTGGGTTCAGTCTCCCAGCATGGCACTTTGGACAAGTGTCTTCTATTAAAGCTTCAGGCCAACCAAAACCTAATAAGTAGATTTGGTAGATGGAAACAGAGACAAGACTGTCATATATACATGTGTGTGTGTGTATCCCATCACAATTTATTTGACTGAAAGTTCTTCAAATGTGGTGCTCCAGCACAGCCACAGTTTAATGACTGAAACAAGTAAAAGGATTAAAAAAAAGAAAGATAAAAATATGGTAGATGAATGATTCTTTTTAACCTGAGGTTGAGCAGCATCAAAGAACCCTGTTCACTAGCCTTCTCTGGGATGCTGCACATTTTGCATAATTCTTTATTCCTCTGCTCCCCAAGAGCTTGGTGCAAATCTCAGTTTATAACCAAGTTTTGAAAGGAAACCATGGAAGTTTCCATTGATTGTATGATTACAGTTGAAATATCATTGGTTAGAATTCAGGACAAATCACCTGATATGCTGCGGCCTATTTCTCATTACTGAGCTGATGTGGTTTCAAATCTAAGCCTTGCTTTTATAGGTTGACATCTGTAGAAAAAGTGTACTGAGCAGGGTTAGATACATCACAGATGTACAGCTCTGAGGTTAATCTGGAGGCAAATTTGTAGAGTTGTTAGAATATTAGATAGAATACATCATGGTATTTGTTTTAACTCTCTGCATTCTGTGTTCAAATTCCACCAAAGTCAACTTTACCTTTCATTTTTTCAGGGCTGATAAAATTGTACCAAGCAAAGATGATGGATTGGCAGAACTGTAAGAACATCAGATTATATTGTTTCATGATATTTGTTCTGATTCTTTATGAGTTCAAATCTCTAATAGCCAACTTGAGCAGTAGATTTAATCCATTGCCCAGTTTAACACCATCATCTGACACCTTTAACAGAATCCACTTTGCTGCAAGTATTTGGGCCAGGCTTCTAGCTTAACGAAGCCTTCCTCCCTCTTTCCCAATAATCTCAGAGGTCCAGCAATGTGTCATGGCCACTGTTTTCCCACCAGACTAAAATATAAGTGAAAACAATGATTGGGTAACATGCTTAGTGTAGGATCTAAGGCATGAGACATAGTAGAGACAAAGAGAAGCAAAAAGACATGCATTGAGTGAGCTGAGGCAACAATGGTACACTTATTTCAAGCTTAAAGTGACAGAGACTGTTACAGGAGTAGGAGGAGAGGCAGAGAGAAGAAAGAGTGCAACTGTGAGTCAGCGATTGCTAAACATGGTAAACAAATCTTTGATAACTAGCTTGATTGCTGGTTGTTTTATGAGAGGTGGGGGACTGTGACCAAGGATATATGTGAGCTGTATTTAAATGATATGTGGACACAGCTTAGCCAAGTAGTTAAGAAATTTTCTTAACAATCATGAAGTCTCAGGTTCAATCCCACTGTTTTTTCTACTATTGGTCTGGGTCAACCCAAACCTTGCAAATGGAATTAGGTATACAGAAATTATATGCAAGCCCTTCAGATGGAGTATTACACTGAAGTTTTCCCTAATCCTAACCTTTTTTTTGACAATTGTGCATATGTATCATGGAGGAGGAAAGTTTGAGAAAATTTTGAGTGTATATATGGGAGTATAGAATTGGAAGCAATAGTACTGCTAACAGAGCCCATTTCATTAGTGACTATTCAACTAATACTTCTCATTCAAGGAAACATTTTGGTTGAGGACCTGAAGGTCTGGTTGCAATGTGTTGATCAGAGAACTTGCAGGCTGAGCAATGGATGAAGATATTCTTTGTTTTTGTTTTTTTTACATGATTATCATATAAACATTGCAGTAACAAGTAAATAAACTCTGAATTGGTGATGGTGGTGTATTTCCTGAGTATTTCCTCCAAGTGAAACGATGTGGTTCTAACAGGTACAACTGTAGTATCAATAAAGTCAAATTACATTCTTGGCATAGTGGTTAAGAGTGTGGGCTACTAACCCCAAGATTCCGAGTTTGATTCCAGGCAGTGACCTGAACAACAACAACGACGAATACCTTAGGAATGAGAACCCAGGTTCAAAATTTCCCCAAGCCACCTGATGAAGGCTGGAGGGTATATCAGCTGAAACTTTGTGTTAACAACAAACAAGATGAGGAAAAATATCTGTCAAATGTAAATAATGTATGTCAGTATTTTGTTTAGAACCTATTAAATTTGTTTAAAGTCAACAGATTCATTAAACTGGATTTTATCCTAGTTTCTGTGACTATATAACTGACCAAGAGAACAAGACCACTGAATGTGTCACCAGTTCATTACAAGGTTACCTTCCCACTGTTGCTTGTATTCATTTTCAGCAGACTGGACTGAAGCAATGGGAAGTGAAGTTCTTTGTTCAATGACACAATCCACCACCCACTCCAGAAACTGAACCCATGATCTGGTGATCACCAGCTAAACACTTTAATTAGCCACATGCCATTATATTCTAAACATATTGTAGAAAAAAACATTGACAAAAGTCTTAACATAAAAAAACAACATCCAATTATGTTATGATAGAGTTCAAATTTGTTTTGCTTTACATTTTCTGACAGTTTTATCTTGTTCAGAAACATGGTAAAATAATACCACAAGAGATTAATCTACAAACTCACTGCTCAGAAATCATTGGACTTAACTTCCTTCCATTTAGAAAAATTTACCTTGTTCAGTGATTATTAATTGAAATAAACTGTTAATTATGATAAAATGATGTTTTTTCCTTCTCATTTATACTCTTATATACTTTAAGGCTACAGTGACTGGATATTAAATTCTCTTTTGGGTGAAATAAGAATTGTTAGCACATCAGACAATGTGTTTAGAAGCCTTTCTTATTGTTCTTTGCTTTCTGAGTTCAATTTTTGCTGATTCTGGAGATATGAAAGCCAAAATTGACCTTAGCAGGATTTAACCCTTTCATTACCATATTTATTTTGAGATGCTCTGTGTTTCTTTCAATTAATTTTAAATATAACAAAGAATTTAGTAAAATAACATAGTTACCATTAAGCTAGTGTTAGGAACATAAATTATAAGGTTTGGTGGAAGATTTTAATTCAAAACTTATGAAAACAAGACATTTGTACTACAGAGCCAGAGGCGGCTTCAGCTGGGTTGGTATCAAAAAAGTTAAACTCAGAATGCAAAATGACAAATCAAGAATTGCAAGGCATTTTTTTCTGATGCACTAAAAAACACTAGCAATCCATGGCCCTAACAACAATAACAATAATCCTTTTTATTATAGACAAAAGGCTTAATATATATTTTGCTGAGGTTAACTTTGTCTTTCATCCTTTTGAGAACAATAAAATAAGTACCAGCTGAGTGCTGGAGATCAATGTAATCAACTAATCCCCTAGCTCCCATATTGCTGGCTTTGTACCAAAATTTAAAACTATTATTATGTGGAGGTGCAATGGCTTAATGGTTAGAGTGTTGTACCCATGATTGTGAGGCTGTGGTCTTGATTACTGGACCAGGCAATGCATTGTGTTCTTGAGCAAAACACTTCATTCTATATTGCTCCAGTCCACTCACATGGCAAAAATAAATAACCCTGCAATGGACCAGTGTCCCATCCAGGAGGTGGGGGGTGGGGTGGAGAGAATATATATGCCACAGAATCCAGGAATCTGGCCTTACGAGACTGTGGCTTGGGAAGGATCGTTTAATGCTTCCATTACCAACCCAGCTGAAACCGGCTCTGGCTCTGAGTACAAATGTCTTGTTTTCATAAGTTTTGAATTAAAATCTTCCACCAAAACTTAGTAAAATAACTTGGTTATCATTAGGCTAGTGTTAGGAACATAAATTGTAACTAAGTTCTTTGTTATATTTACAGCAATTGAAAGAAACACAGAGCATCTCAAAATAAATACAGTAATGAAAGGGTTAAGGCAGCAACTTAGCAGAACTTTTAGCATGCCAGACAAAATACTTAGAAGCATTCACAGTCAATGTTCTGAGTTCAAATCTTGTTGAGGTTGACTCTACTTTTCATCCCTTTTGGATTGATAAAATAAGTGCTAGTTAAGTGCTGTGGTTGATGAAATCGACTAGCCCTCATCACTAAAATTTCAGACCTTTTATTTATAATAGAAATATTATTATTGTTATTGTGGCTAGGGCCATGAATTGGTAGGTTTTTTTAGTGTATCAGAAAAAAATGCCTTGCAATTTTTGATTTGTCATTTTGCATTCTGAGTTTAAATCCTGCTGAGGTCAAGTTTGGTTTTCATCTCTCGAGAATCGATCAAAGAAAGCATTGATCATGTACAAGAGTTAATAGTATCAACAAATCCTCTCCCCTCAAAATTGCAGGCCTTGTGCCTCAATCAGAAATCATTAATATCATCATCATCATCATTGTATTTCATCTGTTGTTAGGTTCTGAGTTCAAATTTGGCCGAGGTCGACTTTGCCTTTCATCCTTTCAGGGTCGATAAATTAAGTACCAGTCACATACTGGAGTCAATCTAATTGACTGGTCCTCTCCCATCAAATTTCAAGCCTTGTGCCTATAGTAAAAAGCATTATTACTATTAAGGCAGCAAGCTGGCAGAATTGTTAGCATACTGGGCGAAATGCTTATCGGTATTTTCCTTGTCGCTACATTCCGAGTTCAAATTCTGCCAAGGTCAACTTTGCCTTTCATCCTATGAGGGTTGATAAAATAAATACCAGTTGAACTCTGGAGTCGATATAATTGACTTAATCTGTTCCCCTAAATTTGAGGCCTTGTGCCTCATTCTATATTGCTTTCTAATCCTAGAAAGGATTATTATTATTAATATTAAGGCAGTGAAAAGTGAACAGCTGGCAGAATCGTTAGCATGCTTGGCAAAATGCTTAGTGGCATTTCGTTCGTTTTCACATTCTGAGTTCAAATGCTGCTGGGGGCAACTTTGCCTTTTATCCTTTCAGGTTTAATAAAATAAGTACCAGTTGATCACTGAGGTTGATGTAATTGACTTATCCCCTATCCTGGAATTGCTGACATTGTGCCAAAATTTGAAACCATTATTATTACTATTATTATTATTATTATTATTATTAGGGTGGTGGACGGCAGAATCATTCAAGCATCATAAGGAAAAAAAGTTGTTTTTTTTTCTCAGCTCTTTACATTCTCAATTCAAATCCTACTCAGCCCAACTTTACCTTTGATCCTTCCAACTTTGCCTTTGATAAAATATAGCATCAGTCAAGTACACTCCCCTCAAAACTTTTGGCTTTGTGCCTAACTTAGAAAACTATTAATATTATTATTATTGCAATGGAAACTGTACTGAAAATAATATTACTGAGAGAAAAGTGGCAGTTAAGAAGAAATAGAAGAAAGTTGGACATTTGCCTGATTGCTGGCAGAGTTATCTTAACACACAAAGCACATGTTTTTTGGTATTCATAACTTTGTCAGACACATTTGACCTATCTAACATCAAAGCCTAAACAGCTTAGCTTCATCAAAATTATACTACACAGCCAATTTGTTATTGTTTTTTTTTTATTATTTCACTTTTCTTTACTCCCTTTTTTTTCTTCCTGAAAACTAAGGGAAATTGGACATTTATTCCAAAGAAGGAATTATTCAGGTCAATATAGAAAATGTGGATTTAATTAACATACCATTTGGTATTTATCATCATAAACACCATCCTAATCATCACCACCACCATTACCATCATCAGAATTACCATTAATTCTTTTACCACTGCCATCACCACCACCACGTTTCTACAGTAAATTTCCTTTAATGTTAGAAGCAGCAGTATCATAGCTTTTCTTAATCCCACAGCCACATACAGGCATGGCTGTGTGGGCATGAAGTTTGCATCCTAACCATGTGGTTTCAGGTTCAGTCCTACTACTTTGTTGGGCGACTGTCTTCTATAGCCCTGCGCCAGTCAAAACCTTCTGAGTGGAGTTGGTAGATGGAAACTGAAAGAAGCCCATCTTGTGTGTGTGTGTGTGTGTGTGCATGCATGCGTGTGTGCGTGTGTATATATGGTGGAAAATACCATTGAAAAGGACATACAAGCATTCAATTTTTGGCGAATGGCTTGCATAAATGATTTGTTTGTAGTGATCAAATGTTTGTACAATTCAGTAACAACTTTAGCTGTGTGAACTGGTGCATTATTATCCTGAAAGATTGCGTTTCACTCAAGAAACAGTTCCACAACCATAGGATGAACTTGATCAGATAAAATGTTTAAATAGTCTTGACTATTAATTCTGCCATGAAAGGAAACCATTGGGCTAGCGGATTTCCAAGATATAGCCCTCCCAGATCATCCTCCATGTTTAACAATTAGATGAAGGTAATTTGGGTCAAATGCTCCTTTTGGCTGTCTCCACACACATACTCGGCTGGTTGTCGGAAATAAGGTAAAGGATGACTCATCCGAGAAAATAACATTTTCTCACTGCTTTAGGGAGCAATTCTGTAGGTTTTTACTCCACTCTAAATGCTTTGCAACATTTGTTTTTGAAAGTAGTGGTTTTCTGATTGCAGCCTTCTCATGAAATCTAGCTTTGTGCAGCTCCCAGTGAACAGTTTTGTGGAAACTGGATTCTTGAGGTGGTCATTAAACTCTGCAGTAATTTTGGGAGCTGTACTTTTGTGATCCTTTCTAACAATTCATGTAAGAGTCTGACGGTCCCTATCTGAAAGTCTTGGTTTTCTTCTGGAATTTTGTTTCGATGAGGAGGCTTTTCCTTTTTTCTCAAAGGCTGTCATTACTTTCAAGACAACACTTCTTGATACACCAAACATTTTGGCTGTTTTCATTATGCTAGCACTAACAATTTGACCTCTTTGAAAGTCTCATAGATCTGTGATTTTAATGAATTTTAATTACCTTTTTCTGATTATATCTGAAAAGAAACAGCAATTTTAGCAAAACATTAAGCAACACTAATAATAAATCAAAAAACATAAAAATAAAGAAACTTTTGACAGTTTTATAGATATTTCAAAATTATGATGCTATGAGTTTCCATTATTTTGTCCAACCCCTGTATATTGTTTTCTTAAGCTGGTAAGCTGGAAGAAATATTAGCACACAGGGGTAAAATTCTTAGCAGCATTTCATTCGTCATGTTCTAAGTTCAAACTCTGCCAAGGTAGATTTTGCCTTTCATCCCTTCAGGGTTGATGCAATTGTCTTACCTCCTCCTTGAAATTACTGGTCTTGTGCCAAAATTTGAAACTAATATATATTTTGTTTTCTTATGGATTTGAGAAGCATTCCTGCTGAAGATCAACTTCATTTTTATCCTTCCTGGGTTGATAAATAACAAAACCTGAGGCAGTGGACTGGCAAAAATGCTCAGAGTGGGAGAAGTATTTGTTCAGTTTCTTTGCGATCTCGATTCAAATCCTACCAGGGCCTACTTAGGATGTAAACTCAATCTATTGCCTGGTTTAATATCACCATCACTATCATCACCACTTGACCCTTAAAAGGATTTATATAAATAGAATTATAACATCAAAAATATATTCCAGTATAATGATTTTCCTCTCAAACATTTTTTTTCTCAGAAGGTTACACTGATTTCCTGCCTTACGGCATTTAGTTTAGTCCTAACCCTAATATCCAGGACTTCATAACTACTGAAGAAGGAACCCCTCTCTGGACTCATTCAACCATTGTCTATCTCTGGTCATGTAGGCCCTAGGTAGTAAGTGAGATCATCTTGTGTTTGGTTGTCCTTTTGATCTTGTCCATTATCATGATGTCCATTCTGTCACCCCGATTGTCCATTTGTTGTCCTTCAGTCATGCTATGTGGTCAGTCCATCAATAGATGTTCTTTTTGATGGTTCTTATGATGTTGATTCTCATTAAGTTCACCCTCATGGGGAATGTTAACTAAAAAGTGCTAAACTAAAAATAAAGCTTTAACCTTTCAACTTTGGTTTAGTACCTTTAGTTAACCCACCCCCACCCACCAGATCAACTGTACCTTTTAATACCCCGAATATCAGAAATCAATAAATAAGCACAAGGATGTGTACAAGAGTCAGTTTAATTAACTGTAAACCTACTCTAGATATTTGTACTTAAGTAAATACATCATTGTTTTGGTTGGCTAATAGGATGGAGTGAAAGACTAAATACTTTTCAGTAATTAAATTCCTCTAGAATTCCAATCATGCAGAGAACAAATTCATTTTTTAGCAGTACACACCCCAAAACAGCAACAGAGATTGAAAAAACAAGTGCTAGAGTACATCTACATCCCACTCACCTCTTCGAAATATGTGGCTTTGCACCTATCTATGAAATAATTTTTCTGTTTGTACTATCATTTACAAAAAGTACATGGTTTAGTGGTGAAGGTATTTCACTCATAATCATCAAATCATGGTTTCAATTCCTGGGCTGGGTAGTGTGTTATATTTTTAAGCAAACACTTCATTTCACATTGATTCAGTTCACTCAACTATAATTTAATAACCCTGCAATGAACTGGCATCCCATTCAGGGGCAATATTATGATCTCAGTCATTTATTTGCTGTGGAAACCAAGCAACCAGCCTGATGAGTCCTAGGGCTCAAGACAGAACTATACATAAATGAATACATTGTTACTAATCCAGTATCAGTCTAACTATTGTACAGTACATTAACTCTTAATATCTTGTTGAAAATTTTCCAAGTCAAAAACCCAGTCCAATAACAACTCTATTAAACAAACAGAAATGACTGATAGAAGGGATTAAAGTTTACTCCCTTAGGACAAGGAGTTCCTTACTTCCTTCAAAATGAATGTAAGCAAAGTTACTGATTCTTGTGTATATTGTGCATTTCAGGACTGGCTGATTGATGCAGTACTAAGTGGTACTGTATCAACCAGAAAGTTTAGAGTTAATGGTGATATGTAGAACACTAACCATAGAGAAAACTAAATATAGGCACAGGCATGACTGTGTGGTCTCAGGCTCAGTCCCACTGTGTGGCACCTTGGGCAGTTGTCTTCTGCTATATCTCCAGGAGGACCAGTGACTTGTGAGTGGATTTGGTAGACAGAAACTGAAAGGAAACCATTTTATATATATATATATATATATATATGTCTGTGTGTGTGTGTGCATACATGATGGGCTCCTTCCAGTTTCCCTCCTGTACACACACGTTCCCTTGTCTTATGATTGTAAATGAGCATCACCATCATGCAAGAGGTGTTGCTCATTTCTAGACTTTCATAAAAAAAAAATGTCTAGCGATGAGGAAATATTACTTTGCTCAGAAACAAGTGAGGGTTGATAACAAGAGCATCCACCATAGAAAACCTAACTCAACAAATTCTGTCTGACCCATGCAAGTATGGAAAAGTGGACATTAAGTGATGAAATATATAAAAGCATAAAAAAAAAAAATTACTGAGCTGGATCTGTTTGATGGAAACCCTTCAAGGTAATGCCTCATTATGGCCACAGACTAATGTATGAAACATAAAAAATAACACAAAACTGGATTTGTAGATGAATGCATCAAATCATTGACAGATTTACATTTACTTTATTGTTCCAAGAGAAATGAACGTTTAAAAAAAGTCAATGTAGCAGGATATGAACTCTGTAACAAGCTTAAGAGGCTGGAACTAAATTACTGCACAGTATTTAGTTTGCTTCTGTTTCTCCCATTTCACTGGTTTTATAAATATATAGAACATTATCCTACAATATAAAAACCAATTCACTATTGCACCCATCACTGGCATACTTTAAACACATTAATGTGTGGGTGCACCACCACTAACATCCCAGGAATGCTACTATATAGTCACTAATTGCATAGCTAAGACAACTAACTTTTTTTTTTTCCACATATTACGATTTCTACTTACCAAACATAGTTATCATTCTACTACTATCAAAGCCAGCTATCAAACTAGCATCTTTACCATTCTTCTATTCTTCTTCGCAATTTTTACAGCTTGATACTTAGGACTAGGTTGGTTCATAACTTACTTGCAAATACTTTGATAATATTCAGAATATTACGACTATTTATATTGTGTTCAAATCCTGTTGGAGTTGAGTTTTCTTCTATTCCTTCCAGGGATTGTTAAAATAAATATCAATAAAATACGACTACTACTATCAAAGTAACATCTTCACAGTTCTTCACAATTATTATTGTTATATATTTATAACTTACTTGCAAATGTTTCAGTAATATTTGGGAGATTATGACTTTACATTCTATGTTCAAATCCTGTTGGCACTGATTTTACTTTCATTTCTTCAAGGAGTTGATAAAATACTGAGATTGATATAATTTACTATACCAATCCTGGCAAACTATATTTGAAATCCTAATGCTTTTGTAGTCTTGGGTAACATATCAAAAGGGAAAAAATACCTGGAAAGAATTAGCAGAAATTATTGTTAATAATGTTGCATACATGAATTAATCCAAAGACTCAGTCTTCAGTAATTTCACAATGCTTAAAAAAAGTAGGCAAACAAACAAAGAATAATACTACCGACATCTCCCAGATTAACTAATTTGATCCTGAAGGGAACGTCTGTTTTAAGGTCATCATTTGTCTTGGACATCATTTATGCTGTTGAGTGACAATTTTTAACATGCTCCTCTTACATGCCACTATTTTACAATCAAGAAGTTGGAATAATAGAGTGTTGGCTTAAACTTCTTTCAATATTTAGTCTTACATTTTAATACCTACTTTTCCAGGCTTTCATGAGTCAGATGAGAGCACACTAAGACAGAGTTTTCTATGGTTGAATGCCCTTCCTGACACCAACGGTTACCTATTTCTAAGCAAGGTAATAATTCATCAATCTATTGAACAGCAAACAGCCCTGATATTGTTACATGGAAAACTAAAAACAAACGAATGAGTCTTGTTACATGGTGGACTGCATGTAAATGACACTACATAAACACTGAAGTTGTTCTTTACAATCAGCAAACACATATGAAAACAAGGGATGTATACCAGATATTCTATTCAACTGAGTACTTGTTCACATCAGCATATGTGTTATTCACTGTTTCCTATATTGGAGACAACAAATCATTGCATTGAAAAGGTCCGAAATGCATCTGGTATTTTTGTTGGCCCCTACTGAGGTGATTTTCTTTTTTACTTCTCCCTACAATATTTGTTTTTAAAACAGCACATTCATAAGAGACATTATCTCAGGTCAAACACCATGATACTTTAAGTATGGTACTGTACATATGTTAAGTATGATACTGATGGATACCTATTAAACCAATGTAGATTTTTACATTAAAAAAACATTTACCTCTCTGAAGAGGAAGTTAATAATCTGAAAAGTTAATATTAACAACACTATCAGCATCTGTTTCCCATACTGACATGGGTAAAAAGGTTCAACAGGATTCAATGGATGAGAAGACTTGCATTATTATCATCCTCTCACAAATTTGTTTCGTTCATCATGGGCTGCCGTCTTTCATTTTGCAAGGCAATCGTAAAATTGTGGTGCTACAAAAACATCCATTGCACTCTGTAAATGACTGGCAAATTCATTCAAGCAGTCACAATACAGAGCTTGAGAGGGCTCTTCCATCTTACTGACAGCAAGTTAACCCCTACAGTGTTGGGTCATGTCAAAAATGAACTCTGTACATACTGTAACATGGTTGGTATTAGAAAGGGCATTCAACAATAGAAACCTTGTCAAAAAAGGAGACATTGGAGCTACCTGAATATTATTTTAAAACATTCACCAGATGTCATATATTTACAGCAGTAATTCTCAAATGGTAGGCCACAGAACATAGCTGCACTGGATTTAAAAAAAAAAATTAAGCTTTAGAAAATCTATACTAATAGATGAGCATCTTGAAAAACATTATTCACTATTTTACTACACACAAATATTAATAAGATAAGGTGTGCAATAGTTTCCTGTATTTTTCCTTCTAGATTTGTGACTTTAAAACATTTAAAAAAACTTTTCATACAAAGTGTGCCAGTAATATCAGAAAGTCAAAAGTATTAGGAATAACTGCAACCTTGAAATGTTCCATTACATTTAAAATGCATTTCAAGATAAACATATGACAACAAATCACACACACACTGAGAGCTGTACTGAGAGCTGTAGGACAAGAAGTAAGCTACTGGTAAGTAATGAGACTGACACGCTTTCAATCACTGCTTGAAGTTTATTTTTCTTCATGCTGTTAGCATTTGAAAACAACATGAATGTAATGTTATCCCATTGCTACTGCTACTACCACCACCACCGCATACTTCTTGCTTAAAATGAAGGTTCTTTGTCGTTTCAGAAAGAAATTAATATTTTATATATCCAAAGTTGTAGCTTGGTTACAACTGCTACATTTGACAGTTGATATCATTTTATTAGCAATACACTGTTAGTTCATGGTAGACATTCATAAATTTGGCAGCTACAGAAGTGTTTCTTGGCTTGTAGTGCTGAATTCAAGACAAAACAAAATCTAGAGAAGACATTTAAAAAGAAATCTACAGAACACCATGAAATATTCAACCTCGTGTCAGCATTATTGATTGTTTAGGTCAGCACTACTGTTGGGTTTAACCAGGCCTGGCCAACTCAAATTACATTGCAGGCCACTTTAATCACAAAGTTTTTTGAGGGCCGCTTATATACTGACAGAATTGAAAGCATTTTGTTTTCTCATGCTATTATTACAATAATGAATGATTGTTGATTCAACATGAAATATTATCGTTGCAAAAATAGTATCTTTCATTTTTTAACTTTTCATTACAATCTTTAATTTTTTATAAAATTTTAGAAATGTTTGTTTAAATAAACCCTTCAAGAAGGTATCAAGCAAGCTGCAAGATAAAAAAGTCTGTGGGCCACATGCAGCCCGTAGGCCTCAGGTTGGCCAGTCCTGGGTTTAACCATTTTGATATCAATCGGAGATTGCCCCCAATTTTATAACACAAATTTCCTGTTTTAAAGTTATCTAAATGAAAACCTAACAAAGTTTCATGCTAAATTGTTCCAAACACCAACTTAATAATGACAAAGTTATTCTACTAAACCCTTCATTATTTCCTAAATAAACTGAAATAAAGATACGATACTTTCACAGTAGTAGGTTAAAAGGGTTAAGTCTTTATTCTAATTTCAAGTTGTGTATGATAGTGGGTGGGCAGCAATGCATCTTAAACTTATGTTGAAGCATCATTGTTAGTCAGCGAGTCATCTAACCACTGCAAAATATTCCCCAACAGCAGCAATACTATCTCCCCACAATTTCAGTTCTTCAAATCCTTGTTAAGCTGAAATAAATGTGAAGCAAATGTTAATGTACTTGCTAGATACAGTTGTTTGACTCAGACATCTAAATAACTGAGGTGGTAGGGGGGACAGAGAGAGAGAGAGAGAGAGAGAGAGAGAGAGAGAGAGAGAGAGAGAGAGAGAGAGAGAGAGAGAGAGAGAGAGAGAGAGGAGGAGGAGGAGTAAACTTGTTTCTTCTCAGCACTGATAAAATATTGTTATTAAAACATGATTAGTCTTGAAATCAATTTAAAGGTGTTCCAAGCTAACGAAAGAACCAGCTGCATGTAATGTTTATTTCTATAAATAGAAGCCTCCTGCATTCCCTGTGTTACAGTACAACAGTTTACAACCCTGTCATTCCAACACTACACTACAAATTAACTTCACTTGATTTATCTTACATGGGTTTAGCAAGAGAAGGAAAAAGAAAACAGTATTAATCAATTGCTGTATCTTGGGTATAAACAGATTTAAGTATATTTCTAAATCTCTGATAGCCTCATAAGGGGTCAGTACTTAGTTATGGTTTTATAGAATTAAACTGAATAAAGACATCACTTTGGTGTAATGGTTAGCAACAACTATTACGGTTTACAGCAGATGTAGCAATCGAACCTTGCAGGTAATATAATTTATAATAGTAGTGCCCCAGCATGGCCACAGCCTCTGTCTGAAATGAATAAAAGCAAGGATAAAGTCTTTTCCCTTGATAGAATGCTAATCTATGGTAGGTAATGTTATTTGCAGAGCTATTCCTAACAGACAGGTGAACTGAGATATATACAATTAGAAATTTTCCCCAAATACCTAAAAGATAATCTGCAACAGATTTGAACTCAAGATTCACGATCAAGAAATATTTATTATACACAAAAGGCATAGGCATGACTATGTGGTAAGGAGTTTGCTTGTCAACCACATGGTTCTGGGTTCAGCCTCACTGTGTGGAATCTTGGGCAAATGTCTGCTGCTATAACCTTGGGCCAACTTTGTGAGTGGATCTGGTAGATGGAAACAGAAAGGAACCGATCGTGTGTGTGTGTGTGTGTGCACATCCCACCACTGCTTGACAACCAGTATTGATGTGTTTATGTCCCTGTAACTTAACATTTTGGCAAAAGAAACTCACAGAATAAATACCAGGCCTTAAAAAAAGTACTGGGGTCAATTTGTTCAACTAAAATTCTTCATGGCAGTGCCCCAGCGTGGACACAGTCTAATGGCAGAAATGAATAAAATAAAATGCTCTTTGATCTTTGTTAATTTTTTAGCTCCCCACCAATTATCATTAAAGAGCATGTATGGCTGAATTGTTGTTTAGCCTAAAGTGAACTTTGATTGAGCTGAGCTATGATCAAAAATATTCCATGATCATATAGGTTTTGTATGTCTTGGACTACACAGTCCAATGTACTATTTCTTTTTCAAGATAGTAGGGTGTGGTTTGATGAAGATACAACTACTATTCACAGCAGGTCAAGTGACCAAGTTGAAGTTCCTTTGTTGGGTTGTGTGTGACAAAGACAATCAAATGATTTGCACCTTGTCACTGAGAGTAAAGTGTATTGGCTACAGACAGCATGTCACAGACAATGGTCTATTTTTCCTAGCTCTAAATATTTGCAGCTGAGTTGTATAGTTCATCACTGTAATGCTTGGCAGTACAGAACTTTGAAACCAATTAGTTCAGTTCAGGCTACTGACTTTGACTCCTCTAGTAGGACTGAGAATGGCAATGTAAACTACCCCTAATCACAATCAGGTCATTGGTCTTCTCTGTTAGATGACAGGCTTAACATATTTGACCTGGGGGTTAAGAAAAAGAATATCAAAGCAGATAGGAGTTTTGCTTATGTAGATTAGAATAACAAAAAAAAAAAGCTTATCTCTTTGTTTATGACATCTACAGAAAAAATGGCAGTAGATAAAAGACATTTTTCAATATTGTATTCTTTATGAATTTCAAAATGGGAATTCTTTGCAATTGTTACAAGTTCACTTATGTAAACTATTTGGGAAAAATGTTTTGACAACCAACATACATCAAAGACAATTTTCAAATTTTAAATATGGTGACATGAAATTTGGCAGAAGCAATCATATTTTAAATATTACTGTTGATGACAATTCACTGACAGCTTTGAAACAACATTTACAATCAAATACTAATACTACAGAACAGTGTTTCTGTAAAGAAGAACCTGTGAGGACTGACAAGAAAGGAAGACAGCATGTTTACTGATTTTGTCACCATATTTCTACTGAAATACACCATCTCGGTTTCAATTAAGTTCTAAATGAAGAATTTAATGAAGTAACTCATTATCAATGTAGCAAGTTCAAAGAATTGTTAGCTTTGCTTGATAAAATGCTTAGCATAATTTCTTTCAATTTTGTTTTGAGCTCAAACTTTGCTGAGGTCATAAGTATCAATTGAGCACTAGAATCAATGATCTCCCATCCCTAAAATTGCTGTCCTTATACCAAAATTTGAAACTTGTTAGCTATTGTTTGGAACATAAATTAGCACAAATGTTTGATGGAAATTTTAAAACTTGGATCACTTTAGAATGGAGATGTTTGTACCATAGAACCAGGGATAGTTTCAGGTGAGTTGAAAACAAATGAGTTAATGAAATTAAGAGGATTTAAAACTTTGAACTTGTCCAACACTATGGTAGTTGGAGAAAGAATTATATGGATGCAAACTGTATTTTAGCTTGTTATAATAATAAAGAGGTGAGTGAGAAACTAAAAGTTCACTAATATTGACAGGGATGAGTTCATTAGTTTAAGAATTGCTGTCATTGAGCACAAAAGGATGGAACCATAACTGACTGAGTTTATACACTGCTGAGTTAACATTGTCTGGGAGGAAAATTCTTCTGCTATATTGAGTAGATAAAGTGGCAGTGAAGAAGCTCCCCTACTTCTGTCTCTCTCTAACCTATCTACAGATGTTCTTGAAATCAGTGGTTTTATTTCTTGCCAATTTTTGTACATTAAAGCATTTAATCACCATGGAAAGGTGAAGCAAGTACTCTCAGCTTTGTAAATTGACAAAGATAATTCTTGTTCAAAATCAGAACTGAACACTTAACAGACCCAGAGTTCAAGCACCCGAACTAATTAACTATTATATGTTGAGAAGTAGAAAAGAAATTATCTTGAGAGAAAGAAAGAGGGAGATGGTGAAAGAGAAAGAAAGGAGATGGTGAAAGAGAGAGAAAGAGGGAGAAATGGTGAAAGAGAGAGAGGGAGATATGGTGAGAGAGAGATATGGTGAAAGAGAGAGAGATGGCGAGTGAGAGAGAGATAGGGAAATAATGTGTGTGAGAGAGAGAGAGAGGATAAAGATGAGTGTGTGTGTGTGTGTGTAGGTGGGTGGGTGGGGGGGCTATGTGGGAAGCAATGATTATAGGAGTCATTAAAACAAATGAAATGATAAAACCTGAAGCCCCAAAATTGGACTGAATATGCTGACAGTTAAATTGTATCTTAATTCCAGCTGGAAAAAAAAAGGGAGAAAAAAGAATTATAACCAGCTCTCTCTTCCCCATAAAAACATCATCAGTTTTAATCAGAACTCAAGAATCTGTAAAATAAAAAGACTTCAAAGTCAGTCTGTAAACTGTGGCTTCTAAGAAATTGATAGAAAGAATGTTTATAAAATATCTTAGTGTAAATATAAACAAGTACTTCAAATTAGATTTTTGATAAAGCCACTTAGAAAAGCTAGAACAATTTGATTGGGAAAACAAACTGCTTTGTTTAGTAACTTCTAGCTTTTGAAAAAAAACAAAACAATAGTAATCAAAAGCTTATGAAAAAAATATGCTGTTACATTACTAAAATAATTCTTTTTAATGTTTGGTCCAAAACTAGTAATTTTGAGAATTGGGGTAAGTCAATTACATTGATCCCCAAGATTCAACTGGTATTTATTTTATTGACCCTGAAAGGATGAAAGACAAAGTCAACCCCAAAGGGATTCAAACTCAAAATGTAAAGAGCTGGGAGAAATGCTGCTGAGCAATTTTTCTGATGTGTTATTGATTTTGCCAGCTCACCACCGTAATGACGATAATTATGATAATGATTTCTTTTATTAGCCAATAATAGTAAAACATAAAACAAGGTGGTGAGCTGGCAGAAATTAGCATGCTGGGCAAAATGCTTAGCAGCATTCCATTTATGTTTATGCTCTGAATTCAAATTCTGCCAAGGTCAACTTTGCCTCTCATCTTTTCGGGGTTGACGAAATAAGTACCAACTGAGCTCTGGGATCGATGTAATCCACTTACCCCATCTCCAAAACTTGCTGGCCTTGTTACCAAAATTTGAAACCAATAATATTAAAACAAAAAAAACTTCATATCTTTTCTCATGTTTCAACAGAATATCAATAGAATATTTTATTTGCTTAAACTTCCTTCAGGCTACATAATACCACCAAGAAAAAAATTAATAATAATAATGAAAATAATTAAAACAATGAAAATAATAATAATAAAGCAGTGTAGAAGTGATATATAAATATATATTTCTCCTAATGAAAAATATAGAACATATAAATAAATACAGACAAAAATTAAGGATTTTTTTGTAATAATTGAGGATTGAATTTTCTTTGTTTGCCCTGTATTTTTTCTTTTTTTGTCTTTTAAGAGAAAAAAACTCGGCTTCTACAAAATTTTGATAAATTGTTCGTATATATGTCTGTAGACATAAATAATAAAGTAGTTTCAGTATTGAATTTTTATAGAAATAACTGAATCAACTACGCATGTTCATTCCGTACCTTTGTGCAGAGTTCTGGCAAAGTAATGTCAATATATATTTTTTTTTTGAATTTAATTCATTGAACAAATAATTGAATAAGATAAAGAAAGAAAGAAAGAAAGAAAAAGATAATATTTGAAAAATTTCGAAAGGAAGAAAGTCATTTTCAGGGATAACTGTCGAATATTTTTTTGTTTTTTTAAGTAAAGAAAAAAATAAAAAACAGTTAAGGCATCTTGAAGGTGAATATTTCAAATTTTTATCTGATGAAAGCTAACAGTTACCCCTGAACTGACTTTTCCTGTCGTTCAATAAATATTGGATCATCTGTCCATCAATGAAATTTTAGGGAAAACAGTCTATATTTCCCTATAGCAAATAAACATTTTTCTTTTTCTTGATTTAATCATTTGGGAATAATATGTCCCCCCCAAGAAAACATCTGTTCATGTAACCATGCTTGAAAAAAATATTTTTTAAATAAAGGAAAAATAAGGAATTCCAGAGGAACAGACTGCTGGGTTCGACAAACCTTAGGTCAGATGGCTGTCTGCACTGTCTGCTAGTTGATCAGAAGTGTTATCTACGCCATTGCTGTTGTTAGCTTGGTCTAAGTTGGTAAAGAATGTCTGTGTACTTGCCTCTGTGGTTGATGCTGAACGCTCCCGTCGGGATCGAGGATGTGACTCACGGGCAAGTGGAGATATATTCTGCTGTGGCTTTTTCAAGCAAGGTTTGAGGGGAGTTGTAGCAGTATTATTGTTGTTGTTATTGTTGTTGTTATTTCCTTGAGACTGAGAATTTTTAGGGACCAAGCCATCCATAGATCGAGAAAATGCTTGGAACTGTCCACGGAGGTTGTCCTTGTTTTGTGTTTCAGGAGGTTCAATATTCTCTTCATCGACCTCTTTAATTTCATCAAAAGTAATGGGCTGAGTTTTATAGCGAGCACTAGCGCGACACTTTGGCTTCTTCGTGCGCCGATGTGCTGCTGGGTACTCTGGGTTCAAGTGAAGCTTGGAAATACGCTCAGGAAAGTGGGTTTCGAAATGAAAAAGGGGATCAATAACTCTTGGTAACGCCGACATGATTGTTTCTGTAGATCTTGGCGGTAAAATTTATAAAAGTTAAATATCCAATAGGTTTAATCTGGAAGAGTCTTGTAAAGCACTTTCAGCTGAAAAGAAAAAGGAAAAAAATATGAATAAATTTTCTCTTCATTTTAATGAAAACAATTTAAGAGAATGAAAACTATGGATAAAAGAGACAATCTTAGAAGGCTATATTGGTCTCCTTTATATTTTACTTGCTTCAATCATTGGAGAGCAGTCAAAATGGGGTAGTGCCTTGAAGAGTTTTAGTTAAACAAAAGGACCCAAGTAGTTATTTTTATTAAAGTCTGGTACTTGTTCTGTCAGTCTCTTTTGCCAAACTGCTAAATTATGGATTGTAAACAAACCAACATCAAGTTGTCAAGTGGCAGGGTGGGACAGACACACACACACACTTTCTGTCAACCAAATTCTCTCACAAGTCATTGGTTAGCCTGGGGCTATAGTAAAAGACACTTGCTCAAGATGTCATGCAATGAGACTGAAGCCAAAACCATGGTGAAAAATCTAAGAACATAATTCTAATATCTAATTTTATTAGTTTCACATAGCTAGCTTGCTGTTGGCCATGGTATGTCTATCCATGGTTTAAAGTAGCCTATTTATTATTTTATCATTTAGGCTTTTCTCAGACAAGTTCTCCATTGGTGCTTTCAAGCATGTTAGTTATCCACCGAAAGGAGAAAACTAAATCCCTTAACGGTTCTGCTTTTTTTCCTTTTTATATGCTGAGTCTGGAGTAGTGCTCATGGCTTTTGAAGAACTTTCAAGACCAGTGAGTTTGATAATGCTAATGTCCTGTTTAAACTTGCAGGAACAGTATGAGCAGGGAGGAGATTCCAGAGGGTGATGTTCAGGGGAAGGACTAGGTGTGTTGGTTAGTGTGTGATCTGCAGGAACATATGAAGAGAGCTTAGTGCATTGGGAGTGACTTGAGTAAACAAGGTACAAGCTTGGCCAGTGACAAGGAACAAAAGCTATTAGAGTAACAGTAGAAAAAGCAGAGAGAGGAGACAGCACAGCTGTGGGCCACAGGCTAGAGTGTGTCTGCAAGTGATACAAGTATGGTGCTTTGTCCTTCATCATCTCACTACCCTGTTTGTAAGTTATGGTACTTGGGAACAACATCGATTTATCATAGATTGGCAAGGGCTTATAGTTGACTGAATCAACCCTTGTATATTGCTGCTATCTATTATATCAGCCCATAAATAGATGAAAAGAATTACTGACTTAAAAATGTACAACTTGTACTGTATCACTGGTTCTGGGTTGTATTCATAACCAAAGAAATCACTTCTAACAAGCTGAGATCACCTAACAGTAAAGCAGTACCATGGAGGATAGCAATATTGCACAATTTATAAGTATTTCATTGATCTGCAGCCATAAGTTCATGTCTAACCATGGGTAGATGCGAACTTATACGTATACATATCCCTAAAAACACAGTAGATTATGGGATTTATCACCACTATCATCACCATTTTACAAGTCAAACAGAAGTTACACCACTCATATAAATGCCAGGGGTTCCAATATACAAAACCTGAAAATTTTAAAGAAACAATTAGTTTAATATTGTATTTAACATTTTCAGCTTGTTGTATGACATTTCCTGTTAGTTTTTTTACCAAAATCATAAATTCATTTTTGCTTCAATTGTTTTAAGTCTGTTAGAAATTAATTTTATAATTCTGAAAATCTCAACATTTTAGGGCATTATCTTTAGTACATCACTAACAAAAAAAAAAAAGGAAAAACATTGAATAAGTCTGACCAATTGGAAACCTATACAATCATTTAAACAGTCCAATCAAGCAACCTTAGCCAAATTTTAGTTTCAAAAAATTGTCTAAGTGCTGTAAAGTGATTAGTAAATAAGCAGACAGCACAGGGGCTGAGAGAACCCTTTAGTACACCCAAAGGCATGATTGCTTCTAGTACTGGTACCATGATAAGACGTAGCTAGTTCACTCTGAAAAACAGTTTTAGGAAGGATATGTATCCATAGAAACCATTCCAAAAATGAAGCGTTTTGAGCAAGATGTAGTTCTTTATTCCATTTACAAGGGCAGTGACACCAAATAAAAATGCATTCTGATCTTGATGACTCATCCAGCTCATTCCATAGTGAAATCAGCGGTAACAATAATGATATATCACATTTTCCTTGTCTGAATGGAATGTTTTATGTTAAGCTGAGATCCCCATTGACAAGCCCCTGATATTAAATAAAGGGTTAAACATGATATGCAAATAAGTAGCACCAGTTCTCTGAAGCTACTGGATTTGTCGAACAGATTGGTTGCTTGTTTCTTTAGGATTGGTGAAATTGATCTAGTAGAAACTTCTGATGAGAACCCAATATGGTTTGAAAATCAAGGCTGTGAAGGTGTGTGGCCTAGTGGTTAGGGTTTTGCACTTATGATCATCAGATCATGGGTTCTATTCCTGGACCAGGCAGTGTGTTGTGTGGGAATTGGCATGCCAAAGAATAGACTCAAGATTTCCTCTGCATCTCATAAAAGGCAACTAAAAGAGGTTGAGGTAGGATTTGTATGCCAACCTTGTAAAATCTCACCAGCAATGGTCTATCCAAATAGACCCACGGGTTGAAGGGTGGTTGCCTGAGTGGTGCAAAAATATCTGCCAACAGTAGGGAATCACCAACAAATGGTGGATGCAGTGTCATGCTGTTACAGTGCAGGCCCCCATACAGTACAGATATACAACCCAAATATAATATTAATTTGTTTCTGTGGTCTAACACTGAAAATCTAACTACATTATTTTAATCTTGTTATTCAACTATATTTAACAATATTACTTTGAAGTTGTTATTTAATTTTGCTTTACAGCATAAGTTTGAAACAAAAATTGTACACAATAAAATATATCTTATCAGTTTTTAAATCCTAATTTGGTTTAGAAGAATAGTTAACATTACAGCATCTATGTTACAAATAATGGTTCATTTAACCAAATTTATTTATGAGTAAAGTAATAATTAAACTTAATTATTGTACAACGTGTTTAAGGCATTGAATTAGAGAAAAAGGATGGCAAGTCTATTAATTGGCATCTGGCAAAATGAAATGTCTGCTCATTTACTATTACCAGTTTAGTTTGATTATTGTAATTGGTATAGTTTAAAGTATTAGATCAACCTTAAAATTCATTTATTTATAAAGCTGAAGGCAGCAAAGTATCATAACAGACCAATTGCAGAATCATTGAATCTGAATCCATAGCATCATCATCATCATCATCGTTTAGCGTCCGTTTTCCATGCTAGCATGGGTTGGACGGTTCTACTGGGGTCTGTGAAGCCAGAAGGCTTCATCAGGCCCAGTCAAATCTGGCAGTGTTTCTACGGCTGGATGCCCTTCCTAACGCCAACCACTCCGTGAGTGTAGTGGGTGCTTTTTACGTGCCACCTGCACAGGTGCCAGACAGAGCTGGCAAATGGCCACGAATGGATGGTGCTTTTTATGTGCCACCGGCACGAGGGCCAGGCGAGGCTGACAACGGACACGAACGGATGGTGCTTTTTACGTGCCACCGGCATGTAAGCATTTAATTTAAAGTATATTAGATCTTAAAAATATCCCCAATATTGGATCAACCTTTAACAACCAGTCATTCATAAAAGTTGAAGACAGCATAGTACTGTAGGAATAAAGTATTTAGAGTGAATTCCCTGAAAATATGGGATGCCTTAAGTATATGCTACTCATGCAAGTAAGTTAATGTAACCTAGGGTTAATTCTAATTCTCATGAAAAACAATGCTTAAGTTTTAACACATTCAATTCAGTTTATTCTAAGACAGACAGACTGAAGCAAGCAGAGTTATGTGTATTTCACAACACAATAGCTATGCTAAGATTTGAAACTAATTATGTGATCAGGGGTCCATCACCTTAACATTTCAGCCATTGTGCCCCACAAATACCAAATACTTGCAACCCCTACCATTTTTAAATATACCCTTTGTTTTAACCAAAAAGACTACAGAACGGAAAAAGGAAATGGGATAAACCCCAGCTAGGATGATCCATGTGTTTGATCAATTAAGTATCAAGATATATAAATATATATATATATATATATCGACATGCAAAGCCACTTAACCTAGTGGTTAGGGTGTTGCACTCACAATCAAATGATTGTGAGTTTAATTCCTGGACCAGGTAGCATGTTGCGTTTCGAATCTCTCTAGTGCTGTGTGAAGACTAGCATGTCAAAGAATAGACCCAACGTTTCCCTTTATGTTGTAAAAAAAGTAACTAAAAGAGGTTGAGGTAGGATTTACACTCTGACCTAGAAAAACCCTCACCAGCAATGATTGCTCAAGCAGACCTGTGGGTTGGAGGGTTGTTGTCTGAATGGTGCAAAAGTGTCATCCATCAGGAGTAGGAAATCAACAAATAGTGGATGGAGCGATGTGCTGTTACAATGCAGGCCTCCAAACTACTACTACATCAGCATAAATAGGCATAGATGGGTGTGTGGTTAAGAAGTTTGCTTCATAACTACATGGATTAAGGTTCACTTCCCCAGTGCAGTACGTGGACAGGTGTCTTCTGTTATGACCTTAGTCTGACCAATACCTTAAAATGCTTTGATATTGAAGTAATCCTGCTTTAATGGACTACAGCAAACATTACCTTACTTGGAACAGATGAAGGTTGGTGATAGGAAGAGCATCCAACCATAGGAAATATACTGCAATAAGTTGTGTCTGAACTATGCTAGCATTGTATAGTATACACTAAAACGATGATGATTTAGGTTACTTCAAGTAGAGACAACTGGGCAACACTACACTAAATAACAACAACACTAAGTTAAATTTTTTTTTCTAAGTCACAAAACTGGTATCTACTTATTTTCACGGTATTAAACAGACAAGAATCCAGTCTCCCTATTAAATAAAATATTTAAGCTATGGCAGATTAATTTCTATGCCAAACTGATATGATACTTCCAAATTAATATCTTTTGGATTAAATGGATTAATACATGTTAGTTCAAGAATGAAATGCTAAATATAAATAGAAAGGCCAAACTTCTGAAAGTTTTATCTCTAAAAGATCTTATTTTAGTAAACAATATAAAGTATATAATCAAATTAACAGTTTATACTTCTTAATATAAATCCCAATTCTTCCAAACCATATCTAAGAAGCATCACTATTTGGTTAAGAGGCTTGCTTTGCAACTACTAGGCTTAAAATTCAATTCCATGATACAGCTCTTTACAGAAGTTACCCATAACCTCAGGGTGACTAATATATGGGAGAAATTTGGTAGATAAAGTGTGTACAAGCCTTTCACACATACACAAATATACATTTATTTCTTTATTGCCCACAGGAGGCTAAATATAGAGGCGATAAACAAGGACAGATAAAGGGATTAAGCTGATTACATTGACCCAGTGCGTAACTGGTAGTTATTTAATCAACCCAGAAAGGATGAGAGGCAAAGTCAACCATAGCGGAATTTGAACTCAGAACGTAACGGCAGACGAAATACTGCTAAGTATTTCACCCAGCATGCAAACAATTCTGCCAGCTCACCTCCCTACACACAAATATATATATGTATATATATCCTTCTCAGCCATATCACCCTGAGTGCATGAATGCATCAAAGAGTAAACAATATCATAGGAGTTGATGCCGCAATAAATGCACACACTACACCATGTAAACTGGTTGGCAATAGAACAGGTACCAAAGCATAGAAACCAAGCTAAATCTGAGACATACAAGTGAGATATGGTTTCCCAACCTATCTAGAAGGTCAATAACTCCTAATAAGACTTTAACAATGACCTGTCTATCCCACAATAAAGTAGAAAAGAGATGTTATATATATATATGTGTGTGTGTGTGTGCATAGAGAGAAAGAGAGTAAACTCAGAGGAAACTCCTGTTACTTAAACCAGAACATGCAAAATCAATTGATGTTGCATACATGTAGCATCTATGCTCATATATGTACAACATAGCACATATGTACCTTCCAGCAGTGTCATAATAATGAAATATTTAAATCTAATTTGTTATCTGTATTCCTTTATATATCTTAGCCATGCATTTAAGTCTTGCATTCATGGAGGAAATGGCACCGAGGTGTGTGCGTGTGTTCTATAACTTAGCAGTTTAACAAATGGGAAGCAATAAAACAAGTACCAGACTAAAGTGATTATTGGGTTTAACATGACTAAAATTCTTGAAGGTGATGCTCCAGTATGGCCACAGTCCAATAACAGGTATCAAAGAATACAATAAATAGAACAAAAAGAAAGCATGTGTATGAGTATCTCTCGTTTCTTGCAATCGGTTCATTTACTAGCATTAGCGGGGATGGGGAAAAACACCAGATTTTGTCAGTGTAGCCTAATTAGAGTTAAATGAAGGAGAATTAATAGAAACTGCTGCCAGGAATGTAGCACAAACAAATGCAAAGACCCAGTTTTTGGTGAAGCAGTTGTGTTAAAAATAAACAACACATATACATCAGTAAATAACATGTAACACATAGAGAACACACAACACATATTTACAACACATAACAGTTACTCACAACACGTAAACCAACACATTGGGAAAGAACTGAATCAGAGCTATCCATCTGAAATGTAACACCAGCAAAGTGGTTTATATTTGGTTCTCTTAAGAAAATAATTCCTGCCTAGTTAAAGTTATTCTACATATTTCTTTACTTCAAGTAATATTACTCAAGTTACAGAATGAGTCAGAATTTACAAGAAAATACTGAGGTGTTTAACTCTGTACAGATAACAACACATGACAAACAAGTTTGGTACCTGATGGTAAAGAACTAGACTAAATTGTTTATTGCAAACATATATTAAGGGATTTCGCTTAGAGGCCATTTGATTCCTATTTCACTTGAGTGGACCCTCATAGCTATTTGATTTCTAAAAACTATATCTTTATAGTTAAATATCATGAGGAATTGTATAAAAAAATGTTAAAATATCTTGTGTATTGTAGAAATAAAACCAATTTATTGCATAAAATTTTTAACCACAAAATCTTATATGGACTCTACAAGGGTCATGTGGACCCCAGATGAGAACAACTGGGTCAGAGTGTAACATTCCTGATCATAAATAAGATCATGGTTCTGATTCTCAGGCTGGGTGGTGCATTGAGTTCTTGAGCAAACACTTCATTTTATGTTGCCGCAGTCCACTCAGCTGAAAATGAGTCGCTGCAATGACCTGGGTAGTTAACTTTGCAATGAATTGGTGTCCCTTTCAGAGATGGGTGTTGTTATTTTCAGTCTTTTATATGCCAAGGAAACCAGATTAAACTCTGACTATATAAGCCCTAAGGCTCATGACAGACCTACATCTAAGTCATCCATGGATAAAATTACAAGTCCCAGAAACATAATGGGGTATACTTTTATATTTTTGCTCTGGAGTGAAAGCAGTGATCATGACCCTTTACAGCTCTTTCTAGATTGAGGGATAGTGGGTGGGAGGGTACAGTCAGAGCAGAGATCAGGTTCAAATGCCTGTAACAGAGTGAATTTTACTAAAGGTACTCAAAATTCCAGGATGTGGTGGTGGGTGTTAAACCAATTGATTCAGTCTACCACCTATGTAGACCATGGTGAGATTGGAATTCAGAACAAATACAGCAAGGTATCTGATTTGATGTTCAAACAGTTCACCACCTCAGACTGGTACTTTTTTTTTTTAATTGATCTTAAAAGGGCGAAAGGCAAAGTTTACATTAAAAAAAGGCAAACTAACAATACAGAGTTCATACAAGGCAGTAATGGATTAGAAGAAGCATGTTTTGTGGTTCTAATCCAATTTAGGTGTGCTTTAAACCTTCATCCTTCAGCTCTATATCAAGTCTGAAATTTGTACAAGCAGAAAACAAAAGATTGTGATATCATTTAATGACCCTTTTCCATGAATGCATGGGTCAAACAGAATCTGTTGAGAGAGACTTTTCTGCTGTTGGATACCCTTCCTGTTGCAAACCCTCACTTGTTTTCAAGCAAAGTAATATTTCCTCATGGCCAAATGTCTTTTCACAAAAGACTGAAAATGAATGATACTGTTTTGTATGATGATAACATTCGTTTACAACTATCACAATGTCAAAACAAGAAACTAACACACATGCACACACACACACACACACACACACACACACACGTTTCAGTTTCTGTTTACCCAAACCAATCATAAGGCTTTGATTGGCCCAAAGCTATAGTAGAAGACATGACCAGCATTAATTAACTCATGTGAAGTGGTCAATGAATGAAGTGTAACCTGCGACTTGTAATTATACCCATGGGTTATTGTATCAAAGATGCTAAAAACAAGTGTTTACTGATTTTCTGAACTTGATTTAGCTTCTCCCCTTCACTTTCCAATCACAGTTGTTTAACTTTATTTTCTAGCTACTGTACTAAATAATTCTTTCAAAACCTAAACTTGCTGGGATAGCAAGTTCACGTCGTGCCTTCTGTAGATTCACAATGAATGAAACGAATACCAGATATTACGAAGGTTGATTCAATCAAATTTATGGCTTTGTGCCAAAGTTAGGAATCATTAGAACTATGTAAGTGTTTATGATATTTCCTTTAAATTAAACCAATAATAAATAAATAAATAAAATACATTTAAAAAAAATGAAAAGCAAAAATTACATCCGTGATTTAACATCTTTCTTTCTTAGATCTGAAATTATAAAGCAAATTAACTAAATGATATCAAGTTGTCTTACGATGTTCATTAATTACATAGCATCATTATATGATGCACTGTAGAACTGAAATACAAACATATGAGTGAACTGTTAGCTCATAATTTTGGGTTCAAGTCCATTGCTGGTACATCAGTGATGTTTTTGAGCAATACATTTGATTATGAATACCTAAGTCCATGTCAGTATCAAAATAGAGTATTATTAAATAGAAATCACTTTGTAGGAAATTTATCTGTCATCACCAGACCTGTTGGTAAAAAACCATTGTTGGTAAACATTTACTTTATATATATACTAGCAGTATTGCCCGGCTCATGCGTTCTATGCATGCGCGAATTAAGCTAAACTTGGATGAAGTTCAATCAAAATTCAATTATTTTGGTTTTAAAATCAAGCATTTAATGCCCTCTATTTTTGCGCTTATGTGTTCCATTTTCTCAATAGGAAGTACGTAGAAGCGGTTCATAAATTTTTGTTGATCAAATAATTGCATTGTTGAGTTGTTCTTTTAGATCTAAACTTGGATGAAGTTCAATCAAAATTCAATTATTTTGGTTTTAAAATCAAGCATTTAATGCCCTCTATTTTTGCACTTATGTGTTCCATTTTCTCAATAGGAAGTACGTAGAAGCGGTTCATAAATTTTTGTTGATCAAATAATTGCATTGTTGAGTTGTTCTTTTAGATCAGTATTTCTCAACGGGGATTTCAGGGGAGAGTTTCAGGGAGTCACTGGTGATGTATCGTGATGATCAAAAATCCGACCTGCTAAAATTTGGTTAAAGTGATTCAAACTGCAGACTCAACGCAAAATAGTCACATTTAATTCAAAGCGTTAAAAGTGTTATGAAAACAATTGGTATGTGTTCACAAAGTCCAAACGATTAATACGAAAATACCCTCCAGGCTACATCCTGAAAATTCATTTCTTTGCCGAATTTCTACAATGTTTACAGCGATTCGTTTTTATATCATGATTTTTTATTTTTCATGCAATTTACGCATGGTGAACACAGTTCACGTCAAACAGCTGACTGAGTAAAGTTCACTATTCAATGCATGGGATAAGGCCTAAACAAACACATTATCGATTTTTGCACTTGCAAGATGAATTTCAGAACAGAAATAGCGCAGTTCAATTTTCATTCGCCTAAACTTTAAGTGACCCATTTTTGGTGGTTCTACAATTTGTTGGCTAGGAGGAGATGTGCCAGGAAGTTAAACACACAGACACACACAAACACACAAGTTGAGTTTTATATATATATATATATATTGTTTCTATGTGTAACAACAATATTTTAATGCCCACTCTTTTATGTTTGCATGGGTAGGAGAGAATTTGAATCAGACTGTCTACAGTTGGATGCCCTTCCTTTCACCAACCCACCTACCTGTTTTCAAGCAAGGTAATATGTCCATATCACCAGAAATGTTTTTCATTTCTTGCGAGAAGATTGGAAGTGAGACTTGTGTGACAGTGATGTCAAGACGAGAAAACATGAAACACAATAGTAGTTTCCATCTATTAATTCCACTCACAAGGGTTTGGGTGATCCAAGCCTATAGTAAAATAACACTTGCCCAAAGTGTCACACAAAGGCACCGAGTTTGAAATCAGCAAACTACTTAACTGCATAGCCATGCCAGTGTCTTTATATAGTGTGTGTGTGTGTGTGGAGGGGGGGATGCATTCTGTTATTGATCCAGCTGGAAATAGATATTTAATATACACAGAAATTAAATGCAAGCTACTATAAGTTTCATGCTGCTGATGATACAATAGTCAGATGAGATTATATAGCATGATGTGTACAATCCTGCAATTATTCAGACTCATTGATTGATCCCAAAACCACATGGTGCACACAGCCATGTTTGCATATCATTTAATGTCCATGTCCCATACTGGCATAGATTGAATGGTTCAAGAGCATCAGATGAATCCAAGGACTACAGCATACTCTAATGTCAATTTTGGCATGGTTTTTACAGCTGGGTGCCTTTCCTAACACCAATCACTTTACAGTGTGTACTGACTGTATTTTTCATGTCACTGGCATTAGCGAGGTCAACATTATGCTAGGAAATGAGTGGTTAAAGAAGAGTAGTGGAGAAGGTTCTTGTAGAAGAGCAACACAGCTACTCACGTTTAGAAGAGAGAGTGAGAATGATCAGCAGGAGATTCAAAGTGATATGATATTGGTGATGAGTGTTCAGGTGGCCAATCAAGTTACAAGGAGAGTAGAAGTGAGTGGGGACAGAGGAATTAGGACTTCAGGTAGGTGTTTGCAAAAGGTGAGTATGGGGAGCAAGATATGGGGGAATGGGAGAGGAGAGGCAACAACTTTGTATAAAAACAATTCTAAATCGCAGAAATATTGGTGAGAATGACATTGAAAGAATCTAACTAGTTGCTGCACAGTTTTGTTTGTTTGTTACTATTTATATATGACATTGATGTACAGTTACAGCAACACATACACACTAATCTCTATCCACCAACACCCACCCTCTCTCTCTCTCTCTCTCTTTCCCCTCTCTCTCGTTCATAATGCAATCATTGCCAGATTCCATGTTACTTTTCTGAAGAAAGAAAGTCTGCCAGTTTTTGAATTAGGTTTGTTTCTATTGAATGGTGGCATCATTGTTTACATTGCTTTGCTAGTTTGGTAGGAAGCAGACAGAAGACAAACCAGCAAAATACAACAAAACAAAACAAAAACAACCATTTTATCAACATGTCATAAATAAGACTAGCATCACTCGAAATTACATTTGTTATAGAGTGGCAGTGGTTACTGTGAAGTTAAGGGAAGGTGGGTACGTAGATTCACCATCATCATCATTGGTTCTATATACTCTTCATCTATGCTGACATGGGCTGGAAGAGATATTTTGAGACAGTATTTTGTGGATGGATTCCTTTCCTGATGCCAAATATAACCTGGTTTTGAAGTAAAGTTCATTAACCTACTGGTCTTTGCATGTTAAGCTGTAGAGCAGAGGTTCTCAAACATTTTGGGCCACTGCCCACCTCATGACCACATAATACCCTCAGTACCCCCTCCCCTATTTTTATGTGTAAATAAATATTTTATATTTTACTATTTTATATATGCTATGAATCATTTGATATTTAATATTATATAATTTGGATACAATACTATAATATAATAAATTCATAGCGTACCTCAATCCACTGCCTTCCTTCCAATGCCTCCTTTTTCTCTACTGCCTGTCACCCCCCATACCACCCCCTTAGACACCAGTGCCCACTTTGAGAACCTATGCTGTAGAGCATAAATGTTACTAATGCCCAAGCAGTGTCATTTCAAAGACATCTATCTATCTGTTCATTTATTGTTCATCTATTTCCCATGCTAGCATGAGTTACATACATATATTGTGGCATTGTTTTACAGCCTGATGCCCTTCTTGTCATTAACCCTTACTTTTTCAGGAGTGGCCATGTGGTAAGTAGCTTGCTTACCAACTACATGGTTCCGGATTCAGTCCCACTGCATGGCACTTTGGGCAAGTTTCTTCTACTATAGCCTCAGGCTGACCAAAGCCTTATGAGTGGATTTGGTAGACAGAAACTGAAAGAAGCCCATTGTGTGAGTGTGTGTGTGTGAGTATATATATAAATATATATATATATACACACACACACCCTCTACAATGTTACATCTACTAACTGACACTTATAAACTTTCACCTCCGTAAAAAACCCATCACTGAAGTTCTTTGGAAACATAATGTGAACTACTGCCTAAAATTACCTTTCCTGAAAAAATTCCTCCTGAGAACGATTATATTCACCTATCCACCACTGGATGAAATAACATGAATCTTATAATACATCACAGGAAGTCTGTATCTTATTTCCCCTTGCTATGCCCAGATCATTATACTATGATGTACATCACTTGTATTCTTGTGCTTGTTCTTATTCTTACTCTTATTCTTTTTCTACTCTGTTTCAAAAAGACGAATACACTGTAGCTATTATTAACTGACTTTTATGTGTTATCCCCCCACCCCCAACCATTTAGACCCTCTGAAGAAGCCTAGGGGCGCATTCATTATCCAAGCCTTATCTGCTCATTCCTGCATAACACTGAAGAGATGGAGATAACCTGGAAGTTTACATTGCCTCTTGGCAGAAACGGCCGTAAGGAACTAGCACCTGCACATCCATTCTGTTTTATTGACAATCTGCTCATTTGCTCAATTGCTCACTTGTTTCTATATGCTTATATGCTTCTACTTTTTGTGAGTGAAGGAGCCTTATGAGAACAACATTTCTGAGGTTACTCAATACAACAAAGAGAGACTATTCCCTCAACAAAAGCATCAAGCTGAAGCATTTAAAAACATTGGCCTGGCCAGTAGCCTTTTTAATGGGTGTGAAGCATGGGCCCTAAGAATGGCAAACACCAAGGGATTGAGGATGTCGAAGATGATGTGACATGCAAATGCTGTTGAGCAGTTGAGTGGTCCACAGAACAAATGATTCAGTCCTGGAAGAGATGGAGCAGTGAAATCATTTAATATTGATTTCAAATTTGGACACAAGGCCAGCAATTTTGTGGGAAGGGACAAGTAGATTACATTGACCTCCGTGTTCAATTGGTACTTATTTTATCAATCCAAATGGACAAAAGGCAGAGTCAGATAATTTTTAACATTAAGAAAGAAATATGAAATTTTTCTATATCCATCCTTTCATTTTTGCTACCCACTATTCCTGGAAGGGTTGCAGGAGTAGAGTTCTCAGGTACCTCTTCCATAGAGTCCTATCAGAAGCAACTATCATTACACTTTCTGGCTACATTCCCAAGCATGCCCAACTAAGACAATGGATATTATCTAGCAATCTCTTTCTTGGTCTACCCCTAGGTCTTCTGCCAGTTGGTTTGGCTTGAAGAATCTCTCTTGTGATTCTTTCTAGCAACTTTCTAACAATAAGTCTGTAGTACCAGGGCTGTGACCTCTCACTGCAGAGAAATAGCAGTCCAATCTGAAGAGACACCCTGATCTCCAAACTATGCAGCCTGTTACTCCAAAAATCCTTCAGAGGAACCTCAATTTGTTGTTCAAATACTAAAGAAGATTATTTTTGAATAGTGAATTAAGGGTCAGCCAGGCAGGTGGAGCCCATTGCTACTAATTATTAACTATGAATAAAATGAATTTAAAAATAAGTAGAATGAAATCTTCTGACCTGAAATTGAACTTGTATTGTAAGTCTCAATTGTCAGGTGTCTAACCGCCCCTCTATGGCACTCATTCATATTGCAGGGCAAGATTAAAATCTGAGTTGATCTTCATTTTATTACATTTGCTTCTACTTTTTGTGAGTGAAGGAGTGTATGAGAGAGAAAGAGCAAGAGAGAGAGAAAGAAAGAGAGAGCGAGAGAGACAGAGCAAGAGAGAAAGAAAGAGAGAGTGAGAGAGACAGAGCAAGAGAGAAAGAAAGAGAGAGCGAGAGAGACAGAGCAAGAGAGAAAGAAAGAGAGAGTGAGAGAGACAGAGCGAGAGAGAAAGAAAGAGAGAGCGAGAGACAGAGCAAGAGAGAAAGAAAGAGAGAGCGAGAGAGACAGAGCAAGAGAGAAAGAAAGAGAGAGCGAGAGAGACAGAGCAAAAGAGAAAGAAAGAGAGAGCGAGAGAGAGAGCAAAAGAGAGAGACAGAGTGAGAAACAGAGAGAAGAAGAGAGAGTGAGAGAAAGAGAGAGCAAGAGAGAAAGAAAGAGAGAAGAAGAGAGAGTGAGAGAAAGAGAGAGCAAGAGAGAAAGAAAGAGAGAACGAGAGAGACAGAGCAAGAGAGAAAGAAAGAGAGAGTGAGAGAGAAAGAAAGAGAGAACAAGAGACAGAGCAAGAGAGAAAGAAAGAGAGAGTGAGAGAGACAGAGCAAGAGAGAAAGAAAGAGAGAGCGAGAGAGACAGAGCAAGAGAGAAAGAAAGAGAGAGTGAGAGAGAAAGAAAGAGAGAGTGAGAGAGAGAGAGCAAAAGAAAGAGACAGAGAGAGGAAGAGAGAGTGAGAGAAAGAGAGAGTGAGAGAAAGAGAGAACGAGAGAAAGAGAGAGCGAGAGAAAGAGAGAGCGAGAGAAAGAGAGAGCAAGAGAAAGAGCGAGCAAGAGAAAGAGAGAGCGAGAGAAAGAGAGAGTGAGAGAGCGAGAGAAAGAGAGAGTGAGAGAGAAAGAGAGAGAGAGCGAGAGAGAAAGAGAGAGTGAGAGAAAGAGAGAGTGAGAGAGAAAGTGAGAGTGAGAGAGAAAGTGAGAGCAAGAGAGAAAGAGAGAGACTGAGTGAGCGAGAGAGTGCATGTGTGTGTGTGTGTGTGTGCATGCACAATCAGACAGTCATAGAAGTAGAGAAATCCCTAGATACACTTTTCATGAAATAGAAACATTACTGCACGCAATTTTCTAAGTGATCTTTTAAACTCACCTAGTTTCCTAACTTTTAGCAAAAAATAAAACACTGAATACTAATCATACTATTTCCGTCATAATGTTGTTACTAAAATAAACAAGGTCGTCAAAATTCCAAAGCCAAAATCAAACCAGATGCTATAGTTTGGATGAAGCAGGAAGGAAATAGGAATATGGAAACAAGAACACAATAGGCATGAGTTGTTTTCTGAGGAAATTATGGCTTTAAACATCATAACAGAAATGTTTTAATTAACATAACAAAGATGAGCAAAACAGTTGTCAATATTGTTTATTTTTATGTATATAGACACTGGTCTGGTGAAGATGGCATTGGCACTACAAAATCTAATGTGGTGCCTTGTGAATCAATTCACATCAGATACTGCCAAACTTGTGGAGGCACATGGCCTAGTAGTTAGAGCAGTGGACTCACAGTCAAAAGATTGCAGGTTCGAATCTCAGACTGGGCGATGTGTGTGGTTATGAATGAAACACCTAAGCTCCATGCAGCTCCAGCAGAAGGTAAGGGCAAACTACTGCTGACTCTTTTGCCACAACTTTCTCTCACTCTTTCCTCCTGCATCTAGCAGCTCATCTGCAATGGACCCGCATCCCATCCAAGTGGGGAATCTATATGCCAATGAAACTGAGGAAATTGGCCCTTATGAATCAGGCATGGCTTGAGAAGGAACAAGCAACAAGAACTGCCAAACTTCACTGCCGTTATCTACAACATGAATAGATTTGAAATATATGTGTGAGAGAGAGAGAGATGTTTATAGAGGTTTATGGTCATGTGGTGCCTTCATTAGTGGAAATCCGAAGAGGTTTGTATATAAATGTTGCTGTTTATATACATTGTGGCATAGAAACTGGAACGAGGGAAATGGCTGAGATATACTTTTCTACTCTAGGCACAAGGCCCGAAATTTATGGGGAGGGGGTCAGTTGATTAGATCGCTCCCAGTATGCAACTGGTACTTAATTTATCGACCCCGAAAGGATGAAAGGCAAAGTTGACCTTGGCGGAATTTGAACGTAGAATGCAACGACAAACAAAATGCCACTAAGCATCTTGCCCAGAGTGCTAATGATTCTGCAGCTCGCCACCTTATGGCTGAAATATAAAAACATAACCATGTTCAATTTGCTATGCAAAAGTATTTTTTGGGGGATGATTGATTGAATCTCTAATAAAATTAAAAACAAAATTCATCTCTTTTGATAACAACCCTCTTTTGACAGAACTCCTAGTTCTAGGATAAAAAACTTCTCATTTTAAAGTGTTCTAAATTAAATATCCCATCAAAATTTCATGTTAATCTGTGTTCCAAATATCTGCTTAGTAATGACAGTTATTATATCCTTCATTATTTTCAAAATTAACCGAAATAAAGGTAGTGTATTTAAACACTAATATGGTAACAAAAGGGTTAAAGTTAACTTATAGAAGTTACACTAATTACATGGATAATTATCCCATAATTCTGAAAATTTCTTACTTTTCAAATCAATTCATGAAAATGCTGAATAAAAGTGAAAGGAATCAGATTCAGAGCATGCACACACACACGCAAATTGGTGAGGTAGGAACTTTGCTTTCCAACCATATGGTTTCTAGTTCAATCTCACTATGTGGTACCTTGGGTGAGTGTCTTCTGCTATTGCCTTGGGCTGACCAAAGCTTTGTAAGTGGCTTTGGCAGACAGAAATTGAAAGCAGCCCATTGTATATGTGCATTTATGTAGGTGTAGGCAATTTTGTCCCCCAACACAGCTTGATAACCAGTAACTTAGTGGTTCGGCAAAAGAGACCAATAGAATAAGTACCAGGCTTATAAAAAAAAAATTGGGGTCGATTCATTTGACGAAAATTCAAAGTGGTGCTCCAGTATGGCTACAGTTTGATGACTGAAACAAGTAACAGAAAATACACACACATCATTATCATCATTTAACATCTGTTTTCCATACTGGTATGGATTGCATGGTTTGACTGAGGACTGGCAAGCTGAGAGGCTGCACCATGCTCCAATCTGATCTGGCAATGTTTCTACAGCTGGATGTCCTTCCTAACGCCAACCACTCCAAGAGTGTAGTGGATGCTTTTTACATGCTTCCGGCATGGGAGACAGTCAGGCAGCACTGGCATTAGTCATGTTCGGATAGTGCTTTTTACATGCCACCGGCACAGGAAGCCAGTCAGGTGGCACTGGCATCAGCCACAACTACAATTTCCATTTGATCGTGATTTGATTTTACTTGAATCAATAGGTCTCCTCAAGCACAGCATGTTGCCTGACGATTCAAAGGTACTTTCTAAATGGGCTGGTTATGTGACACTGGTGTAGGCTACAGCTGTGATCTTACTTTACTTGACGGGTCTTTTCAATCACAGCATATCTCCAAAGGTCTCGGTCTTTCGTCATTTCCCAAAATTACACATGCATTGGATTCAAAGAGCTTCTATGAATTTCTACCAATCACAAGCTTAAGCTATCCTAACAGTCTTTGTCCATTTACCATTGTTCTTAACCCATTTACTACCAATACACAACAGCACTGGTAGTATGGTGGACAAAATGCTTTGCAATATCTAGTGGTGTATCTGTAACAATACTATCATTTATTTAGCCATTGTTGCACAATTTTGTCAGATATTTTTAGTTTCTCCAGATATTACTACATCAAAGTAATTAGGTACTACTTTAACATTTACTCTTGTTAGGCTGCAAAAATATCAGTTCTCCATTTGCAGTTTCAAACAGCAATTGTGCAAATTGGAATAATTCTGCTTTTGCTTAAAATGTTGCTTCTGTATAGGCAAGAGTACTTGATAATGTGCCAAACAAAGGACAACAGTACTGAAATGATGTGCCTGAATTTGGTTTAAAACATTGCTAATGAGCAGAATTAAGAAATACATCTATTGTTGTATCTTGTAAAAGTGTAGTCAACCAATAAATGGGGATTTTGCCACCATTTTTGTTGAGTCAAGAAGTTTAGGGCACCATTATGATTTTGAATATATACTATAATTAATGGCACATAATTTTCAAATGTCCTATATATGAAATTGGGATACCTATAAGTTTTAATGCACTAACGCCCACCACCACCAACGAATATGAGCTGCTGAAATTGAGGTACATCTCATATGCCTGTGTGTTATTTATGTTATAAAATATAAAAATTACTCCTTCAGTCAGTATTTTAATTTCAACTAACAAATTTGCAATCTACAAAAGAGCAGCTCCAATGGAGTAATGTATGTGTATTACTTCAACAGAAATTCCTAAGTCAATGACTATTCAAAGTTTTGAATGATTGTCAAATATGCAATTCCACTTTGTGTCAATACATGCAACAGGCAGTTAAAAGATGAAAGTTTACAATTTTAGTCATATCAAGTAGACTTTAGAGGCAGAGGTTCCCCAAATTGGTAGAACCATATATTCTACAGACATGATAAACTTCAGTTACTAGTAATTGCCTATTTCAATTTTCAGAATTGTCTTTTTAACAATGTTCAGCTTTTTGCAGGACTTTTATCATAGCACCAGCATTAGAGAGGCTGTCCAGTCCTCAGCAAAACAAGATTAAAAGTGACCTCTTAATACAAAATTGCTCACAATATTTAGAATATTTTGGTTTCAAGTTCCATCAATGACGAATGTGATCTTTGCATTTTATCTTTTCAGGATCACCAACATCATTTAACATCCACTTTTCCATACTTGCATGGGTCAAATGGAATTTGTTGAGGCAGGTTTTCTATGGCTGGATTCTTTTCCTGTTGCCAATGATCATCTATTTCTGAGCACAGAAATACTTCCCCATAGCCAGGCATGTTTTTTTTTAATGTCTGGAAATGAATAACACTCATATGATGGTAATACTTGCTTACAACTATCATATAATGTCAAGACAAAGGTACATAAAAATACACACAAATGATGGGCTTCTTTCAGTTACCATTTACCAAATCCACCCATAAGGCTTTGGTCAGCTCAGGGTTATAGTAGAAGACACTGGCCTAAGCTACCACACAGTGAGACAGAATCCAAAACTACATGGTTTAGAAGCAAATGCCTTAACCATACAGCCTTGTCTATGCCTATTGATTAAGACTTATACACAGAAGAAAATGCTTTCAATTCTTGATTGAAATTATTTTTTTTAAGAAACACCACTGATACATCTGGGATCAGGATAAACATCAAAACTATACATTTTCCTCTTCACCTTGTGTATATAACCTTTCACATAATGAAAAGAAACTATTTACTTCATTATAAAGTATAACTGAACAGATCGTAAATGATGAATGACTGATACACACAACATATACAGCTGAAAAAATAATGAACCAAAAGTGAATATAACAACTTAGATTGTGTTGAAACCAAAACAGTTGATTCACAGTATTATAGTGGCAAATTGATATACATCTAAGATCAAATGACTTATACACTTGTCAGACAAGTATATAAAAGAAAGGAATTTATAAAGGTTCAATCTGGCTACAAATACTGATAAAACATTGTGGACTATTGCCTTAAAAAGATAATATTATCACAATCTTTGCTGGTTGGTATTTTATTTCCCTTTGTTAAACACTGTATCTCAAACAAAGCTTAACAAAATATTTGCTTTTTAGTCAAAGTGTATCTTTTATGTAGCAGTGACAAGAATTCGTAAATATGTCCATCCATATTAGTAATTATCATAATAAACACATTAACTTGAATTAGTAATGGGAAAAATAATGCTAGTAATTGCCTCCTAAAATGACAAAAGCAAATACTGGTGGGTGCTAAGGCAGCTCAGTGTCAAATTGTTAGGGTAGAGCTAGGTATTTTACACACACACACACACCACACACACACACACATATGTGTGTGCATACATACATATAAAAACATTTGGCATCAATTTGTTAAAGTGCTATTTACTCTGAGTATTGTTACTGGCATATCACGACTGACACAACAGGACAATAAGATCTGGAATCATGAGTGAAAATCATTAGCAGCAAAAATGTAGGGAAAAATAAAATAAAATGAAATGAGTCAAAATGTTTTTCAATGACTACATTTCTATGCATTAAATGTAAACATTGTCCTTGGATAGATAGGACATAAAAAGAAATGAAGAAAACAAGCATTTAAGAGGAAAGGAAGCAAACACCAGTTTTAACAAACTTTGTTGTATAACATCAAAATAACTATGAGAAATATGGAGCTGGCTGGTCTCATGTCATCTCAACTCAGGGCATTCCAGATTCTCTCATCTCCTCCTACTTCTCCCACTCTTCCTCCCATTACCCATGTTGAGTCCAACCCTCCAGCTTACTCTCCCCAGAATGTTGAACCTCTGGATTCACCAGCTTGCCCTCATGTTTTTCCTGCAGGTGTTGAATTCCAACAATTCAAGTGAAACATTTAACTACATCACTAATCATGAAGTGTCTTTAAAGGTCATGACACTGTCCCTTACCACAGACCCAGCAAAAAGAAAACAAATTTGTATGCAACAAGTAGTTGCTTTGACTTGAACTCTAAAACATTAACCAGCTTAAGATATGTCACTTTCCTACAGGAACTTAATCCTTTTGTAACCAGATTTCTGTTGAAATATTCCATCTTTAATTCAATTTCGAAAAGAATGAAAAATTTAATAAAGTAACTTTGCTATTATTAAACTGGTATTTGGAAAAAATTAATGCAAAATTTCCATGAAAGGTTTCAATTTAGGTCACTTTAAAGCATGAAGTTTGTATCATAGAACCAGAGGCAGTCTCAGGCATATTCTTTTCAACTCTAGGCCTGAAATTTTGGGGGAGGGGGGCCCAGTCAATTAGATCGATCCCAGTAGGCAATTGGTACTTAATTTATCGACCGTGAAAGAATGAAAGCAAAGTTGATCTTGGTGAAATTTGAACTCAGAATGTAAAGATAGGCAAAATACCACTAAGCATTTCACCCAGTGTGCTAATGTCTCTGCCAGCTCACTGCCTTGCAGTCTCAGACATATTGGAATCAAAAGGGTTAACTATAATACAGTTGAATAATATGATATTAGAGTTGTTTACGTACAATCCTCTGGAATGTTATATTTTGCTATAGTTTATAAAAGATAGAATACAACACAACAAAAGGCAAGTCAAATTCAATCACATATAATAGTACAGAAATATGACTACTTATTTGTTGGGTTTTTTTCTTTCTTTTTCTCTTCCTTCAGACTGGTAAGCTAAGAATCATTCTGTTTTTATTCTGCGAGTTTGTTGGAAAAGAAAACATGATTGATATAAAAGGGAGCTTTGATATTTTGTAAATATGTCTAGAATGGTAACCAAATATCAACATCTCAATTGTGAGAGAAGTGAAAGAAAAAACAGGAATTACTGAAGGGTCAGCCACAAGAGTGGAGGCATGTGGCTTAGTGTTAGGGTACTAGACTATACTTGCAAGTTATACTTTCAATTCTTGTACCGGGTAATTTGTTTTGTTCTTGAGCAAAACACTTCATTTCATGTTGCTACAATTCCTTTAGCTAGCAAAAGTGAGTATTTCTGTGATGGACCAGAAACCAGAAAACTGGTCCTATGAATCTATATGACTTGGAAAGGAGAAGGCTACAAGATAACTCTGCAAAAATATACTCTTTTACTTGTTTCAGTCATTTGAATGTGGCCATGCTGGAGCACCGCCTTTAGTCAAGCACATCGACCCCAGGACTTATTCTTTGTAAGTCTAGTACTTATTCTATCGGTCTCTTTTGCCAAACTGCTAAGTTACGGGGACGTAAACACCAGCATCGGTTGTCAAGCGATGTTGGGGGACGGGACAAACACAGGCACACAAACATATACATACACACACATATATATATATATATATATATATATATATACACACATATATATGACAGGCTTCTTTCAGTTTCCATCTACCAAATCCACTCACAAGGCTTTGGTTGGCCCAAGGTTATAGTAGAAACACTTGCCCAAGGTGCCACGCAGTGGGACTGAACCCGGAATCATGTAGTTTGTAAGCAAGGTACTTACCACACAGCCACTCCTACGCCTATATCTCAACCTTTAGTATCAATCTACATATTTCTTGGATGCTTTAGATATAGCCAGGTGTACAATTTACTGTTTTAGTGTTCTGAGATCATATTATTTTAGAGTCATCATTTTAATGCCCAGTTTTCCTGTTTGCATGGGTGGGATGGAATTTAATGCAGCAGATTTACTATAGTTGGAAGCCCATCCTGTCGCCAACCCTAACCTGTTTCCAAGCAAGATTATGCTTAATATTCCTCAGAGTTTAAAACAATAGGTGTGGGAGTGGCTGTGTGGTAAGTAGCTTGCTTACCAACCTAATGGTTCCAGGTTCAGTCCCACTGCATGGCACCTTGGGTGAGTGCCTTCTACTATAGCCTCAGGCTGACCAAAGGCTTGGGAGTGGATTTGGTAGATGGAAACTGAAAGAAGCCCGTCGTGTGCGCGCGCGCGCGCGCGCGCGTGCGTGCGTGCGTGCGTGCGCGCGCGCGCGCGCGCGTGCGTGCGTGCGTGCGTGCGTGCGTGCGTGCGTGCGTGCGTGCGTGCGTGCGTGCGTGCGTGCGTGCGTGCGTGCGTGCGTGCGTGCGTGCGTGCGTGCGTGCGTGCGTGCGTGCGTGCGTGCGTGCGTGCGTGCGTGCGTGCGTGCGTGCGTGCGTGCGTGCGTGCGTGCGTGCGTGCGTGCGTGCGTGCGTGCGTGCGTGCGTGCGTAAAATGAGGGAGTAGTATATCAATTTCAAACCAGTGTTTTCATACAATCCAGGTGTTGCAATAATAAATTTGATACTGTAATATTCATTGGAGGGAGGGGCAAATCCACTAAATATTATCAGAATATAAACTGTAGATGCTCAGTGTGAGTTTTATTAGAGTTAACATACATAATTTTTTTTTCCTTCCTAATTTCCAGAACTTCAGGTCAGTAATAAATATGATGAATTAGTGCAGAAACCTCATCCAACAAGAGGCTTATGTAATCCATCTAGCTTAAAGTAAACCATTTCCTCTGCCAGTGACTGCACACACAGATCCATCTCTGATAACCATCTGATGTCTACAAGAGAGGAAATGGCTTGTGTAACAAAACCAAGTTGCCAGCACCTAAAAGAAATCTGGCAAACAACCAAACAATTCAAGTAGTTTGTTGTTATTGTTGTCTACCAACTTCACAGCTTTATCTAAAACAATTTTTTGAAGTCAAATCAAACCAGTACTTTATGGCTCTACTTTGCAATAATAATGCTTTCCATCTGCACCAAAGTTACACAATAGCCGTTGACTTATCTCAACATATTTCCTATGATAAACCAAGGATTTTCAAGTCACTAATCAGAGTTACATAAATATTTTGATCAATCGTGTTTTCTTTTCCAACAAACTTGCAGAATAAAAACAGAACGGTTCTTAATTTACCAGCCTGAAGGAAGATAATAAAAAAAGCCAAAAAAAGCTTAAAAAAATCATAAGTAGTAGTCAGATTTCTAACTGTAGGTACGCTTTCTACAGAATTGCTTGGAATGTTTAGAGAGAAAAGGCTGTTTCTTTATAACATTCTGTGCAGTACTCAAAGCCTTTTACAATCAAAACCTTCATATCAATTTCCTGTATGGCAAGCAATGTGTTTACAAACATTAACTATATCAAACTAATATGCCACCTTGATAATAATAATGGTTTCTAAATTAGGCACAAGGCCAACAGTTTTTTTCAGGAAAAGTAGTTTAGTTTATTAAATCAACCCCAGTACTTCAATGATACTTTATTTTATCAGCTTTGAAAGGATGAAAGGTGAAATCGATCTTGGTAGTATTTGAACTATTAGAGCTTCAGAAGAAATAAAGCAAGAGATTTTTTTCAGATGCTCATGATTCTGCCAGCTTGATTCCTTGACCTCAATAACAGTAATATTAACAAGATCACTCAGAGTGCAAACCTCTGCCAAGGTAACACCAACGTCCTCTCAACGATTAGCTGGAGATGATTTTTAAAATGAGATTATCTGAAATAAATTCGACTGCTCTCACAAACAAGAATACCAAATATGAACCCAACCACTCTCAAAAATTAAGTAAAAAAAAAAAAACAAACAGAAAATTAATCCAGAATCCTTGTTTGGTACCAGTTCGATCCCAAAATCTAATCAGTTTGTGCCAGTCACGAGGCCAAACATCCCTGAAAGTTTTATCTGAATTCATCAAGCGGTTCTTGAGATATCTTGTCCACGAACAAACAAACATGACTGAAAACAATACCTCCACCTTCGTTAAGGTAGAAGTAATAATAATGATGGTAATAATAATTATTTCTACTCAAAGTAAAGCCTTGAGAACTTTTGGGGAAGGGGACTAGTCAATTATATCCATCCCAGTGTGTAACTGGTACTTATTTCATCAACCCCAAAAGGATGAAAGGCAAAGTCAACCTCGGCAGAATTTGAACTGAGAATGTAGTGGCAGACAAAATACTGCTAAGCATTTCACCCAGAATACTAACGATTCTGCCAGCTCACCACCTTATTGTAATCGTAATAATATATAGCATACAGAAAATAACGCTACTGGGCACCGCACACATCCTACATAAAACACTTTCAATACAACGAAAATAAGAACATCACAACAAACCACAGCACATACCCAAGGCACACACAGCTGTGCTTGGTAATGCCACGACAGCACATGATAAAAATAAGACTATTGAATAATAATAATAGATTTATGAATAGTAGGGTTGCATGGCCATTGATTAGCCAAAGACTGCAGAGGAGACAACCATTTTATATGGATATAATGGAGGATGAGTGTTAGTGATAAAATGTTGTGTGCTGACTATGGAAGATGTCTTTGGTAAAGGTAGAAAAAATGCTAGATGAGTACTGATATATTGCATCTTAGACTTAATTTAAATAGGGAAAAATAGATATCAAAATGATGAGGAGGAGGAGCCAATAAAAATGATCTGTGTGTATGCACATGCATGCACCTGTCAGTTATCATTTTCCACTTTTCATGCTGGCATGCATTGCATGAGTCATCACACTGAATCATCTGTCAGAGAGGACATGGTCTGACATGGAATAAACAAAAATTTATATAAGACATTCTATTGTAAAAATTGCCTGGCAACAATGGGCTATTCAGCTAGAATTTATATTGTGTGTATATGTGTGTGTGTGTGTGTGTGTGTTGTCTCCCCACTACTTAACAACTAGTGTTGGTTTGTTTATGTCCCTGTAATTTTGCAATTCGGCATATATAAAAAGACTGATAGAATAAGTACTAGACTTAAGTACTGTGTCAGTTTGTTTGACTAACCCTATAAGGCAGAGGCCGAGCATAGCTGCAACAACAAGTAACAAGTATATTGTGTATAAAGTATACAGGCACAGGCATGGCTGTGTGGTAAGAAGTTTGCTTCCCAACCACATAATCTTGGGTTCAGTCCCACTGCATGGTACCTTGGGCAAGTGCCTTCAACTATAGGCCTTGTGAGTGGATTTGGTAGATGGAAACTGAAGGAAGTGTATGTGTGTGTGTGTGTGTATGCAAATGTGTGTATATTAATGTGTCTTTGTATCTGTGTTTGTCTCCCACCACCACTTGACAACTAGTGTTGGTGTGTTTATGTCTGCACAACGTAGCAATTTGGCAAAACAGACCAATAGAATAAGTATCAGGCTTAAAAACTTAAGTGCTGATGTTGATTCATTTGGTTAAAATTCAAGGTGGTACCCCAGCATGGCCACAGTCTAATGACTGAAACACGTAAAAGATAAAAGATACTAATTGATTAAAGTACTGGCACAATGATTGACTACACACTTATAGCTTCAAACTTTTATCAGACATTCTACAGTACCTATCTACAAGATAACCATACGTTAACTCTACTCCAGCTAACATGATTGGATGTTTAACATTAGAAATGAAACTGGTTCCAATGGTTTTTGTCTAAATTTATGAAAGCCATCTCACTCACGCTGCTATGGAATGTAAAACCAAGAAGAAAAAATAAAATTACATTCCTGAGAGTAATTAATGGTCCTTCCATTCTGAGGTATGTGGCTGTGTGAAAATTCTTTACTTGCTATATTTTTCCACAGTAAATTCAGCAATACTTGACATTTATCTGACCCAAGAGATACTCACCCTCATAAAGGTATTTAAATTTAGAACAATAAAAAAAAAAAAAAAAAAAAAAAGATGTTGCTGGAACAACCAATATGGAAGAAAGAATTTTCTGAGATCAAATTGATTAATGGTTTATATAAACGTTTTCCTTTTATTTGTCTGTCATTTGACTGTGGTCATGCTGGAGTGCTGCCTTTAGTTGAGCAAATCGACCCCAGGACTTATTCTTTGTAAGCCTAGTACTTATTCTATTGGTCTCTTTTGCCGAATCACTAAGTCATGAGGACAAAAACACACCAGTATTAGTTGTCAAGCAATGTTGGGGGGACAAACACAGATACACACACACATATATATATCTATACACACGGCAGGCTTCTTTCAGTTTCCATCTACCAAATCCACTCACAAGGGTTTGGTCAGCCCGAGGCTATAGTAGAAGACACTTGCCCAATGTGTCATGCAGTGGGACTGAAACTAGAACCATGTGCTTGGTATGTAAGCTACTTACCACACAGCCTTGAATATATATCATCTCTATTGTGGACATCGTTTTAAATATTTACATGTTTAGTACATAGCAGAAGTATTAAAGCTGCAAAGGTACTGCATAATGATTCTTTTTGATTTTGACAATGCCAAAAATTCTGATGGGAGGGGGGCAAGTAATTACATCAATTCTAATACTTGACTGGTACTTTATTTTATGAACCCCAGAAAGAATGAAAGACAAAATTGACCTTGGTGGGAATTGAGCTCAGAAAGTGAAGAACTAAAAGAAATGCCACCAAGCATTTTCTCTGGTGCACTAATAATTCTACCAAGCTCACCATTATGGCAGAATCATTAGCACTTTAGGCAAAATAATTAGAGCAATTTGTCTGTCTTTACAGTCCGAGTTCAAATCCTGCTGAATTCAACTTTGCCTTTCATCCTTTCGGAGTTAATAAAACAAGTACCAGAAGGACACCAGGATCAATATAATAAACTTACCAGCTTCCCTGAAATTACTGACCTTGCCCCAAAATTTGAAACCATTATTATTATTTCTAGAGGTGGTGGGCTGGCAGAATCGTTAGCAGACTGGACAAAATGCTTAGTGGTATTTCTCCCATTGCTACATTCTGAGTTCAAATTCCACTGAGGTCAACTTTACCTTTCATCCTTTCAAGGTTGATTAAATAAGTACCCGTTACAAAATGGGTTGATGTGATCGACTTAATCCCTTCCCCCAAATTTCAGGCCTTGTGCCTACAGTAGAAAGTATTATTATTATTTCTAACTTTGTTACAATGCAGCACACTTTCATGAAGACAATAGTCATTTAGATCAACATATTTTATCAACTTGAAGAATGAAACCAATTTCATCATTTTCCATCGAAATTTTGCATATTAGGGTGGTAATGAACTATATCTTGAGACGCTATTGCCAACATTTAAAGTCAAAGCACTAAGGGAGAATGTTACCTTTCATCATATTTAAACATTTTGTGACCATATTTTTAATACAAACACATTCTGGGTGTGTTTTAATTTTCAAAATAATCAAGAATTGTAAAAGTGTGAAAAAGTTAATAGACTTTAGACAACTGTTTAGATATTGAAGTTATATATTATCTTTTTCATTTTATCAGTCCAAGATTTGGATTTAAATTTCACTACTTTACTTGGGGCAGTTTCAGGCAGGTAGATGTTGAATGGGTTAAATAGTTGGCCACTTCAGTATATCTTGTCTGAGGGTTATTTTATTACAAGTTAAAAGAGCAAAAAAAAAAAAAGAAGTAGTCTGCCTATCTTTCTACCCTCTTGTTAAAATGTTAATTCAAGATGCAGTCAAAGAACTTATTGTAAAAGCAAGATAATTGTTTGCCATATTTTTTTTACAGCCTGGGTAGTGATATTCAGTTGGGAGAGAGAGGAAAAAAAAACCTGTGCTTATGTTAATGTAATTTTTACTTTAATCTTTCTGTTTTGTAATGCAACAGTAATTTCTAACTTGGCACAGGACCACAAATTTGTAGGGCATGTGTAGAAATGATTGACTTGTCTCTAAGAAAATGATTGGTTATACTTTATTACCACTAACAGGAACAGGACTCTACAATTACAGTTTACAAACTGGATAATAAAACATTCACTATAACAGTCTGTGTCTGAACTTTCATTAATAAAGACAATTAACAAAATATTTAAAAAGCAGAAATTACAATAATATTGAACAATGGCTATGTAGCTGTTTAATACTGTCACATAGTTTACCAAATACAATTTGGTCAGTTCTCCACTCTTAATATCATTGTTTTCATTTTAATATACTTTTTCATACATGCATGGATCAGAAAGGATTCACTGAAGCAAAGAGTTGCAGGCTAGGGGCTGGAGTATGTCTGAGCACCTTTAAGACAACCAATCAGATGATTCTTTTCTGTATGCAGTCTGGGAAGTTTATGTAGATTTGAACATAAAACACAAGAGATGGCAGTCCAGTATATCATCCATTGCTATTTCACCTTTATATTGTATATATTTCGATGTTTAGGCTATTGTAGTGCTCTATTTTTTTATGTTTAACCTTTTTGTTATCATATAACCCATGCCAGCATGGAAGGCAGACATTTACTGATGATGATTTACACTGAAATATACTGCCTTTGTTTCTACAAATTAAAATGATAGTGTATCTCTTATTATAAAAGGCAGATTTTATCTGCCTCCCTTTGTAACTTATAGAAATCTACAATATAGGATTTCTTCAATTACAATTTACCTAACATTTTTAAGAGTAGAATGCATCGGGTCATGCCAGGTCCAGTTTTTAAAATTTAAACTCCAATTAAGCAAAATTTACAGAAAACTCACATTCTGGTGTGTATGTCAAATGCTTTTCTTAATGTGGTTTACACCACACGCACACACACAGTGTGCAACGAATAAAATGAAAGTAAATAGCGACAGAGTGATTTGAGGAAGACTAAACTGAAAGTATTTAAACCACTACTCAAAAAATAAAAAAACACAGCAAACAGAAACAAATAAATACATAACGATTTACTCCTCACACAATTTCTTCAATTAGAGTGTACCCATGATTTTTCAGAGTACTTCAGTGGGTGATGCCATAAAAAATTTCTTTCAATTTTACCACCAATTAAGACAAAATTCGAGAAAACTCAATATTTTAACATATCACTCCGAAAGCATTGATGTACATGTGTGCGTGCGTGAGTGTGTGTGTGTCATTCCTCACACACACGCATACACATACATATATGAGAGTGGCAAACACAAACGTTTCAAACAACTACATACAAACACGTGTGTGTTTGTTATTAGTAAAAAGGCGCCAAAACACAACTCACTTATCATTCCAACACATTTGCAAAGACACACGGACGGTGGAATTGCTATAACAATACAGAAAAGGTAAATTGGTTTTTATTTTACTCTGTATATATTTTATTATATAATATTATATATAGATATATGTATATATAATTGCAGTATGAAACAGTGTTTATGTATAAACAGACGACACTTATATATAGTTATTATAATAAGAGATTAATAAATGTATGCATCCGTTTAACCCTTTCGTTAACAAACCGCCCGAATTTACCTATTCATATTTAAATGAGAATATCAGAGCAAATCTCTTTAGTACATTCGTGAAAACACGTATTATACTTCGTAAAGACTTCAACTACAGTTTTGTACAAAAATCGAAGTGTAATTTTAATTCCGTGAATTATGGGAGATTTTTTTCCGAAATTTGTTCCTATTGTGTTTTCAAAATTTGTAATTCTGACAAAAAATGGATATGAATTTCATTATATCATGCAGCGAGTCAGAATTCGAAGGATTTTCTACTGAAGACCTTCATAAATCTAACTCTATGACTGAAAAAAAAAAGCATCTTTATATAAGAGTGAAGTTGTGTGTCTGTCTCCTACGATTTAGATTCCTAACTACTCCCACATTTTGCGGTGCAGTTTAACCAAAAGCGGGTATCTTATAGTCGTGATTCATATCGAGCCCTTCTGGGTATTAGCGCGCATCTACGATGAGTCTACGATTTAAAAAAAATTTACCATCATATTTTTCCATTTTAATGCATTTTTTTCGCTTTTATATAAGGGAAGTAACTCTCTAAAAATATCTACGATGTGTCAACGATTTAAAAAAAAATTTACCTTAATTTTTTTTCAATTTTTAATGCATTTTTTTGCTATTTTTTGGCTATAACTCTCTAAAAATGCTTATATAGTTATTTCCCTTACAACCCGAGCAATGCCGGGCGATACTGCTAGTTCTTAATAAAAATAACTCATTATTAAGCTGGTGTTTGGAGTGTAAATTAACATAAAATTTTAAAGGAAAGTCTTAATTTTAATCACTTTAAAACATGGTATTTGTATTACAGAATCAAGGGTAGTTTCAGGTGGATTAATATCTGAAGGGTTAATCTACTGCTTTATCTATTACCAAACTGATTATAACAATAGACCACCCAAGATAACATTCCTTCAGTGATGAATGATTGGTAATATTAGAAAAGTTCATGCTTGTATGAAATTTTTGCCTACATCTCATATTTATTCTGTCAAGTATTATAAAATAAAACAATGTTTGCAGGTGTTTACAAAAGAACAGTTTGGAATGGAATTCTATTTTGAATTCAGAGTAACAAGAATAATAACTAGTGTTATTAAAATATAAAACAGTAGTATTAAAAAAAAAGTACATTTCCTAAACAGTTGTAGAAATTATGTTAGGCCTGATAGATAACATGATACAGAAATAAGATGCTCAGTGTGGTATATGTCTTGTAAGACTATTCCAAATATGTCAGTGAAAGGCGAGCGCTAAAGTGGTGATGATGATGATGATAATCAGAGGTATGCCATGTTAATAAACTAGCATGTCTGTTGTGTCTCTGTTCAACAATACCTGTGGGTATTTCTCTCTTCCCTGAAGCAGATATATACAGCAACATATGTGAAAAAAAAAAAAAAAACAGCTGATGCTGATAGATATCAGCTCTCTTATCAAAATGTTTATCCTTTCATAAAAAGGAACCTGACTCAAGTTTGTAGGAAAGATTCACAAAAAATTCCAACTATAGTTTTTTTCTTCCTTGTTTAGTTTTGATTAAAAAATTTCCAAAAAAATTTATTGAGCAAAGAGTATGAAGAATAACAAATCTAATAATAATCCTTTGTTATAGTAACAAGGCCTGAAATTTGGTGGGAGGGAACTAATTGATTACATCAACACTAGTACTTGATTGGTATTTATTTCATCAACCCGCAAAAGGGCAAAAGGCAAAGTTAATTTCAGCAGAATTTGAACTCAGAATGTAAGAGGGACAAAATGGCACTAAACATTTTGTTAGGCATGCTAATGAATCTGCCAGCTGACTACCTTCACAAATATAATGATAATGAGCTTATTGCATACAGTGATTAGGTACACTACAATCCACTGGAAAAGGATAAAAAGAGAAGGATAGATGTTAAAAAGTCAAGTAAAGGAAGACAGCAATGAATAAGCAAAAGTTCATTACATAGTACACAAGGTAAAGCACATAAAGACAGAAAAGTGAGCAGTAAAAGAGCCATAAAAAATAGCCACAAGTTTGTTGTAAAAATTTATAATAAAAATTACAATCACTTTCATTACATTCTCTTAACTTAAGGAAATTAACAAAGTTATCTTAAAAACAAAACAATAATTACATAATGGAGGAACCAGTCTAATTAGAAACACATAAAACTTGTTTTCTTCATTTTCAACTCATTTCTTAATAGTACAATGTATCATAAAATAATAAAATGTTTCAGTGCAGTTCTGTGACCAGGTCACTGACTTATTCACAATATCCATTCATGAGTAGTGAACTGATGAAACTAGAACAACAAAGTTTGAAGAGTTTAAAATAGTAGGAAATTAAAATTGGGCAGTATATAAGGAAAAATGTAAGTGAAAATCGGTGACATGTTAGTTATGGAGATGCAGGTATGGATGGCGTGGTTAAGTAATTTACTTCATAACTACATGGTTTAGGATTCAGTTCCACTGTGTGGTACCTTGGGCATGTTCTTCCACTATATCCCCAGACTTAGCAAAGCCTTGTGAGTGGACTTGGTACTGAAAGAAACCCATGTGTGTATGTGTCTCTCTCTTTCTGCTTGCCTTGATGTTGCAAATAAGTGTAATTTCAAATATTCAGCAAAATCATATCTGACAATGAGGAACTATTACCATCCTTAGAAGCAGTTTAGGGTTGGTGACAGGAAGGGCACCGAGTCACAATAAACTCCACCTGACTCATGCAAGCAGAGAAAAGTGGACATTAAAATGATATCAAAATCATCAATATTTGCTGAATTTTTCCACTGAAAGCAATACATACTTCATATTTTGTTTACCCAAATATCTAAGAACAAAGTTTCTTGTATTTTTCTATTGATGAAAACAAAAATGGTCTGTATTTTAATGGAAGAGAAAATGGCAAATTGCAAAGTTAATGTCTTTCTCAGGGAGGATTAACAGTGAAGTTATATTTCTTCATACAAAAAAATCAAAACCCCACAGTAATATTGGTTCACTATGAAATGATCCCTTGTTCTATGGTACTTGACATTTACACAAACAACATCCATGTCATAGCTTAGTTTCAATTCAGCTCTGATCAAGTAGACTAATAACCAAGACATTTCAGCTGTGACTATCCTGTCTTTTATTCAGTCTTAATAAACAATATTGATTTGTTTACATTGCTACATGGCCTCAAAGTGGATGGATAAAATCAGTTGAATTGTTTGTCAGCTATTTGATTTAATCATTTCTAAAGAGATTACAAAGACAGCCTTGGAGAGGATTTAAACTCAGAATATAGAATGGAACTAAATACTTTAAAGTATTTTGTCCAGTTTGCCTCACACCTGCCAATCCTGCCACCCCCATCTCCTGATCTAGGTATCTGACCTTGTGTCATTTACATTTATAACCACTCAACTCATTACCCCCTCCTCCTTTCAACCAATATTGTACCCCACCCACTCACCCACCTGTTCCTTGACCTTGAATTAACCACTATGTTTAATCCTTCCCCAGAATGTCATTTATCTGAAATGCCATCTTTCAACCTTATCAATTATCAATTTCTTTGGCTAAACCCTTCAAGATACTGCCCCAGTATGGCCATAGTCCATTAACTGAAACAAGGAAAAGAAGAATGAAAAAAATCTTATCTGCTGAACCTGATTGTGATGATGCAATCCTGCACAATATTACTAAATGTTTTTATTTAGTCAACCATGCTTAACTAAGTGCTAATGATTAAAGGTGTCTCAGCTGTATCTATCTTCGTAGGCCCCTGGATGGGTGCTGCAAAGGCCATGAAAGGTACTCAGCAAAAAACTCAGATTTTTTTTTAGAAGAAAAATAAAGTCTATACCATACATGACAATACAATACTACAATGCATGCATTTTGTACCTGCAAACATTACATGCATGCATACAGCACAAAGGACAAGGATATTAAATAACTAAATAAGAGATCTTATACAAAATGCTAGCTTTGTAGTGTTGATAAGTACACTATCATGTGGAAGAGCAGTGTTCTAAAGCTGTCAAGCAATTGTGGTATGTGGAAGATATATTTTAACACATACATAAATGCATATATATTATCTATACCTGACTAAAATTGCTATAAATCTTATCAAAATGTATATATAATTCCTTTGTTCAATCTGCCTAATCAGTTTAGCAAACCATTTCATCCGAAATGTGTTGGAGCTAAAACAATTGCATGGTGTCAGAGTAAAACTATTTAAAAACACACAAACATAATTACATGCATTTTGTTTCATTTATGACACAACATATTGATTATCAAATATCAAAGTCTTTCCACATAGATCTACAATTTATGGTTGGAATAGAGAATCAGTGATCAGGTCATAAATGCATGACAAAAGACTTTGATGTTTGGTAATCTATGCAATACTGAATATTTTTAGAAAGTGAATGCAACAACTTTTGTGTTATATTAAATGTGACTATTGCTATACAAATGTAACATACTCACTGATCACAGCAGAGACAATAAAACAGATAGTAGCATGAATGTTGGACTTAATATTTCCATAGCCTAAACCACTCCAATGGTTGTCTGAACAAGTTACTCCATTACTTTGCTAATAACACCTCTCAAATCTCCTTTCCTGCTTTGGAAAACACCACAATTACAATTTGTTGCCAGTTATCATAATTACCATGTTTATGTACAATGTAATTTTATCTAGAATTGAATTCATGAGCTTTTTATTTCATACAGGATCCCAACACCTTTATTCACATGCTATAGTCCCAAAGAGCAACTCTGTTCACTTTCAATTACCATATCTGATATGCTTATGAATTTGTACTCAGCAGCATCACATTAAATAAAGGCTTTTTTAGTTCAATCCTAGCCTGAGTACATAACAAGACATGGCAAATAAAGTTCTTGATAATGAAATTAAATCAAACCATTTGAAAAGTAGAATTTTTATGAAACAGAAAAAATTAACAGCCTGAAGAGTAATTTATTTAGTCAGTTCTCAGCAATTCTCTGGCAAATATATATAAACTTCATTTTTTTCGACTTCCTTCCCTTCAACAACTAATAAATCCAATTAAAATTATGTGTGTGCATGTGTAGACACGTGCATGCTCATGTACACACACAAATATACCATCTAATTCTGTTGCATTTTATTGATATTCTAGTTTTGCGGTATAAGCAATTACTTCAAACTGAACAAATGTTTATAGCAATCAAACTGCCATCTGTATACACAATATAATAAATCTGGTATCTACATCTGCCACCATTTATTATTTCATGAGAAATAATCCAGCTCACCATTTACTCAGTGAGTGTGTGTGTGTGTGTGTACATGTGTGTGCATGTGCATGCATGTGTGTAATGCATGTATGTGCATGTGTATACGTAGGTGCGTGTGTGCAGGTGCATGTACGTTTGTGTGTCCATGTGTGTGTCTATGTGCATGTGTACATGTGCATGCGTGCATGTGCACGTACATGTGTGTACGTGTGTATGCAGGTGTGTGTGTGTATGTTGGTGTGTGTGTGTGTGAGTATACATGTGTTTGTGTGTGTGTGTGGATATGTGATTCAGCATCTAGTGCTTAGCTACCAGCTGTTGTGTTAAGAACAATTCACAGGTCCAGCTAAAAGAAATATCATTCTGAAACCAAATCAATACCTTCTCATGGCATATTACTTAGGGACTCCTTCCATCATGATTGACCATGGGTTTTCTGTTTCTCAACAAGATGCAGGCCAAGGAAAGAATTTTTAATAAAGGGATTCTATCAACTATCCATTCATTCAAGCTTTCTCCTCTCTACACCACTGATAATTTCCAAGGGAAAGTCAACAGCCAATAAAGCTTGGGACCAGCATCATCACAGGAACTAGAATGAATACACTGACAATGGTTACAGTGTTCTTCTTTACTAGGTCATCAAGCGATTAAACAAAGGCTCAGGCTACATAGTAAATAAAATTCTTGATAACGAAATTAAATCAAACCATTTGAAATGTAGCGTTTTTATGAAACAGAAAACAAAGTTAAAAGTCTGAAAAGTAATTTATTTTGTCAGTTCTCAACAGTAATTAACTGACAAAAATATATAAATTTCATTCCATTTCAACTTCCTTCTTCTAAACAATAAATTCAACTCCTCACACTCTTATGAAATTATCCACCCTCTCTGTACCTCCATCTCCCTCTACTGTCTATATTCTCTCTTATATTGACCTTCTTGAACCTTCAGAGTTCACTCTAGTACTATATTATTACCAACTTTATATTCTTCCCAGGTATCCCCATGCCTTATATAATGCAGAGTAGACATATTTTTCCTTTAAATCAAGATACCTGTGCTTGAATCTCTATCATAGCCACCTCCCCACAAATACATTCCCACTCAGACGAGGGTTTTTTCCCTTTTCGTTTCTTGTAAGTTACACAATACACACTGCAAAAGTGATTGGCATTAGGAAGAGCACCCAACTGAAGAAATCATGCCAAAACTGACATTGAAGTATTGTTCAGTCCTGTGGCTTGTCAGATCCTATCAAACCATCCAACCCATGCTAGCATTTTCTCCCTAACTACAGAGAACTGCATTCCTACCTGACCCCTAAATCATTCCTCTTTTTCACTCTCCCATCACCTTTTTTTCTATTGAAAGCATAGTCTCCAAAATGTTACAATTCTTTCTCCTCTTAAGCATTAAACTAATTCAAAATTTGTTAAAACTTGTCCCTCCAGTGTTGTTTTTTTGCACTCATTGCTTAAAGGGTGCTCCAGCATGGCCGCAGTCAAATGACTGAAACAAGTAAAAGAATATATATATAGTGGGGCTCTGAAAGGGGTCTCAGGGAGTAGTGTCCCTACCTTCCTGAGCTAGTTTTTCACCACATTTCTTAAAAATCATAGTAGATGCAACACCCAGAATGGGAATCAAACACATGATCATGCAATTATAAGTGCAACACTTAAACCACTGAGCTATGCACTTTCTAAATAAACATAAACATATATATATATATATATATATATATAACCCAAAAATAAGCAACAAGAATGGATCAGTAGTTTAGTACAATTGTTTCATACTACAAACATTTTATTAAAGCTGCAAATATTACAGCAAATATAATGTCAAGTACTCTTCAGCTAAATTTCATATAGGTTTTCCAAACATCTTAGAGAGTGTAAATATCCTTATAAAGTTATAGAAGTGAGTTCCAGGAACTTGAAATAAGATTCCAAGCAGACTATATATGTTTTCCAACAATACAAAGTTATTAAATTAATTATTGACATCTCAGAGAAGGTAAATCTACTCATAAAGATGTGGATAACAGTTAGATGCGAACTTAACCGTGGTCTGATCGGCATCTTTCCTCATGTTTCTTGAAATTTATATCCACATCTTCTCTGAGATGTCAATAATTAATTTAATAACTTTGTATTGTTGGAAAACATATATAGTCTGCTTGGAATCTTACTTCAAGTTCCTAGCACTCACTTCTATAACTTTATAAGGATATTTACACTCTCTAAGATGTTTGGAAAGCCTATATGAAATTTAGCTGAAGAGTACTTGACATTATATTTGCTGTAATATTTGCAGCTTTAATAAAATGTTTATAGTATGAAACAATTGTACTAAACTACTGATCCATTCTTGTTGCTTATTTTTTGGTTATAATCACCCCACATCATTTTATGGTTAATACCATAAAAAAATTCTGGTGCATCTAAGTACCATATTCTTTTGAATCTAAATTGTTTTGCTGAAATATTATGTGTGTATATATATATATATATATATATATATATCATTTAATGTCCGTTGTCAATGCTAGCATGGGTTGGAAGGTTTGACTAGAGCTGGCAAGCTGCACTAGACTCCAGTTTGATCTGGCATGGTTTCTATGGCAAGATGCCCTTCTCAATGCCAACCACACTGTGTGCTGGGTGCTTTTACGTGGCACCACGTGGGTGCCTTTATGTGGTGTCGCACAGGTGTTTTTACATGGCACCACCATGGAACATATACAATTTGTGGAAATCCACCCAATTCTCTAACACTCCCATCAATCCACAGCTCTAGATTCGTACTATTTTATTAACATCATCTTCTGCCTACCCTCAAAAAGATGAAAAGCAAAGTTGGCATTAGTAGAATCTGAACACACAGTGCAGACATTCTATCCAATGTTAACAAGACTACCAATTTGTCTCCAAGAAGTCACATGTATCATGAAATAAAAACAAACTATAGAGTACTTTGCTTCTGGTATATGTTTATAACTGTCATTCTAAAATTAAAAGATTGTACACTTATGTCTACTGATTCCTGGTGAATTCGTCAGTGGTTTCCATACACATGCTGGACTGTCCATGGTGAAGACATTTAGTTTTCACAATCAGTTCAGCTATAAATAATGTATAGCTACAACTTTCTCCTGTAAGAAGTGGAGTCACTAAGTAATTTGTTTCATTAGCCTTAAATGACCATATTATAAGAGTTTATTGTTTCTTAACTATGATAGAAGCACCTACACCTTGTCTGATATCTGGTGCAGCTACCATCAAAGTCTTCAGTCAAAAAGGCCATTAATGGGGACTTGACAGTCCTTAACAAGTTACTCATATAGCATCTGTTTAAGGATCCTGCTATCCTTCTAAGATTATATATATATATATTAGTATGTTGATAGGGTTAAAATTCATGCTGCATTTTGTTGAAGTACATCTGTTTATTCCAGTACTACTATCTGAAGAATTTCTAGTAGGATTGATCTTGTGTGTTTCTCTTACATGAATAATTCTGTAACTCCTATTAGCAAATGAAACACATGCAATAGTGAATAAATAAGACTAAATATGTTTCCCGATCTCCTTTTTTGAGATTATATATGTTATAAGGTGGTTGGTATTAAGAAGGGCAGTCATAGAAACCATACCAAAATAGAAATTGGAGTTTGATGCAGTCCTCTGATGTATTGGATCCTGTAAAGCAGTGGTTCCCAAAGTGGGCAGTATTGCCCTACTGGTGGTGGTGAAAAGTTCGAAGGGAACATTGAAGTGGGGTGATAATGGGGTAGTGTTTCATGTAAAAACAACAAAATTAGTTCATTAAGTTAAGTTTTATTTGTGAAATCGTTGCTTTGAATTTGCTTCAGAAAGAAGTCTATACTTGTGATAGTTAGCTGGAGTGGGGGTGCTTGGAATGTGGCCTGGGTATCAAGGGGGTAGCAGCCTGAAAATGTTTGGGAACCACTGCTGTAAAGTTATCCAGTCAATGCCAACACAGAATAGGATGATAAATAATGTATATATGAAAACACTAGAACATGCTTTTCAGTCTCTGTCTCACAAATTCACTTGCATAGGTTTGGTTGGCCTAGGGCTATAATAGAAGATATTTGTCTAAAAGGTTGCACAATAGGACTCAATCCAAAATCATATGACTACAAAGTAAACTTAACCACAGAAGCATATTTTACTTGTACTATACACATGGTTTGAGATAAAGTTTAATGGAGATCAGTCAACCTAAACAAATGTTTCTTTTAAGGCCACTTTCCCTGCTAAAGTGAAGCAAGAGTTGCTCATGACATTTTCCATTTTCCTTTATCCTCAAAACCCCTCTCACTCATTCCTCCCAACCTCTATTTCCTTCCACACTCATCTTCATCATTTCTTTCACCAATGGTGTTAGAATTGGTTGAAAATGAGTCATGACATGAACGATGCTATCTTGGCCAAGATACACTTTGATGATTATAAACTCAGAAACACAAGCTAACGAAACAATTATACAGTGATTCCACTTGTTGCAGATGAGAGCAGTACTTGTACAGATTATTTATAGCTGAACTGACAGTGAAAATAAAAGGGCTTTGATCATGAACACAATGCAGCATCAGGCTACAAACCATTGACCCCCTTCACCAGTTATCAGATGCACTACTTTGTCATTAAACCCAATACAGTCACCAGGTACCTGTAAGAGATCAAACAAATATAACTACCTCTAGTAGCACATGGCCTAGTGGTTAGTGCAGTGGACTTGCAGTCAAGGGATCTCAGGTTCGAATCTCAGACTGAGTGATGTGTGTGTTTATGAGCGAAATACCTAAGCTCCATGCGGCTCTGGCAGAAGGTAATGGTAAACTTCTAATTCTTTCACCACAACTTTCTCTAACTCTTTTCTCCTGCATCTAGCAGCTCTCCTCCAACAGACCAGTGTTTTGTCCAGGTGGGGAACCTATATGCCAAAGAAACTGGGAAACCAGCCCTGATGAGCCAGGCATGGTTCAAGAAGGAACAAACAACAACACAGTAGCATCAAGCTAACATCTCTAGCATCCATTCCCGGGGCAGCCTAGCATCCATTCCTGGGCAGCCTAGCATCCATTCCCGGGCAGCCTAGCATCCATTCTCGGGCAGCCTAGCATCCATTCTTGGGCAGCCTAGCATATGCTATCAACAGCTAACTTGACTGAGCCATAAAAAATTAAGTGAGGTGCCCAAATACAACAATATGCTATCTGCAGATTTGAACTCAAGACTGGCAATCCAATTAGGTTGTTGGTATATTTAGCTTCATTGAGTACCTAAGCTGATGGAGTGTTCAGAAGAAGTGCAACAATAACTGGTGTTTAGCATCAAAATAATGATTGTGTTTCACAAAGGTTTAGTTTGCATATGAAATCAAACTTTCTATGGTAAGCTACAAGTGAGTGTGTGTGTGTGTGTGTAGGCGTGGCTATGTAGTAAGAAGTCTGCTTCTCAACTACATGGTTCTAAGATCAGTCAATGTGTCTTTGTATCTGTCTGTCCCCAACCACCTCTTGACAACCAATGTTGATGTGTTTACACCTTCATAACATAGCAGTTCTGAAAATGGTACTGATAGAATAAGTACCATGTTAAAAAAAAAGTACTGGGGTTGATTCAACTAAAAATTCACCAAGGCAATGCCCCAGCATGACCACAGTCTAATGACTGAAACAAGATAAGAGATAAATAAATAAGCATTACAGCAAATAGTCATTATAGCATTAATCAACACCATATCAAAATATTACAGACTGTAGCCACTAGTAACCTATTGTCACTGGGGAAAATATCCCTAGTTTTACATTAGAGTAATGTATATCAAGGTCAGTAATGTACTAAAAGGTCACCTGAGATGTGTTGTGCCCATGGTGGGGATTAAATTTTAATGACCTAATTTCACTCAAAAGGCAGAAGACACACTTGCCCAAGATGCCACACAGTGGGACTGAACTTGAAAGCATACAGTTGTGAAGCAAACACCTAAACCACAAAGCTATGCTTGTGTCTATAACAAGATAATATATATATACATATATATATATAATCTGCTTGATCCCTTCTCTGACACAACTGATATCTCAAACATGAATTATAATTAAAAGCAAAAATGTTGAAGGGAAAAAGTCACACAAGAGAATAAAGAAAATTACTGATCCACCTTTTTTTTTTCTATGTGTGTCTGTGTTTTATGTATGCTGTAACCAAGCAATTTTTTAAAGTAGAAATGGGGAATAAGGAAAAGCATGGAAATAATACAAGAGTGCAAAACTATTTTCAGACTCAACAGCAACTGGATTACCTGAAAGCAGACTAAAATTAAATATAACTCCAGCTACTGGTTTCTTAGTCATACTTATCCTCTTTTATGACATGTTTTTTTTTAATTTTTTTAAATTTATTTATATTCTATTTTATTCATTTATTTATTTAGATATTTCAATGTACTATATAGTTACAGAAGCTAAAGAGTAATAGAAATATAAAAAAAAAACCTAAGATAAGAGAAGTACATATAGCATAAAAAAAATGTAGACACCTTTGATGAGAATCCAATAAGGTTCAAAAAATGATTAAAGGTCTTCATGTTTGCAATTTATGGAGAAATCACTAAATCAGCACTGTTTATAGGTCTATTATATAGTTTGCATATAAATGAAGCCGGTATCCAAAATGCAAAGGGCTTAAAAGAATACTATATCTTTTCAATGTTAGAGATATGAGAAAATGAGAAAACTTCTGAATAGTCACACTATATGCTAGAAATGACATTCTGCATAAAGAGCACCTCTATCAGTGCCACGTATAAAGCACTCATAACACTGGAATGGCATCCACCAGTAGAAACCACACCAAAACATATTTGGAGCCTGGTATAAATCTCCAGTTAGTCTGCTACTGTCAAACCATCCAACCCATGCCAGCATAGAAAATGGATGTTAGATGATATTTATTTATTGCCCACAAGGGGCTAAACAGAGTGGACAAACAAGGACAGACAAAGGGATTAAGTCGATTACATTGACCCCAGTGCGTAACTGGTATTTATTTAATTGACCCCGAAAGGATGAAAGGTATAGTCAGCCTCGGCGGAATTTGAACTCAGAACAGAGTAGCAGACGAAATACCGTCAAGCATTTCACCCAGTGTGCCAGATGATGATCACACACACACACAACTAAAACAGATAAATACAGGTAAATTAAATACCATACAAAAGATTCTTGATTTATTAAAATTATCTGTGCCTGTAGAGGATGTGTTATAATTATTGAATGGAAATTAAGATCTGCTCTACTTGAGATGAGTAGATAGAATCAAGAATTCTCCAAAGTTGAGATGTCATTAAGAAAAAGAATTGGAAATTAGATGACCGTCATATGCTTAATAACCATCATCAGTACAACAATGGTCTGACAGTATCTTCAATAGCCAAGGGACTCAGACTTATACAAAAAGGAGTAGAACACATTTATGGCCTACTTAATATGCATAATTTAAGCAAAATTAAACTGAGGAGACAGAGATAAATTTAATAAATTATTTTATATGTTGTATGGTATTTCATATACCTGTATTTGTCTACGCTGTTCAAATACATGCCTTGACTACTCTGACCTATTTCTCTTAGCTCATTTTTGTTTAAATTATATATATTACCAAAGTGACTTCTTCATGCATGAGTATATGATATATTATCAAATGTGATAATTCATATTTCCAGTGATCAATTACATTTAAATGGAGAAGACATTTCAAACAAGTTTTGTTTGCTTTCAAAGTACATCTCAGCTGAACAAACAGAATTTGAAACAGCAACGTAGATGTTACAGTAAATCTAGCAATTAGCAATATTTCGAGTTAGGTGGAGGGGAAAAAAAAATGAAATTGAAATAACATGTACCAAAATTCTTCGAAGCAGGAATGTGATAAAGATAAATAAACAATATTCGTTTCTTCATCTTTAAAAGATTACATAATCAGATTTCATATTACTTTGATACTTGTTTTCTGCTTCAAATTGTAAATATTTTCAAAGCATACAACAGAAAAATATACAAAAGTGCATCTAAGATGTACTACTGACGTCATTTTCCAAGTGAAATAACTGCAGGGGAAGTACTTAGCTAAAAGTAATCTGGAGTAAGCATTGATACAGTTCCATATTCTGTAATCCAGTGATTGCTAAGGGAAATAGAGATAGATGAATGATTTGTGAGGGTCATACAAGCCCTGTACTGAGGCACAGTCAGCCAGTTGAGAGCAGTGAATTCTGTCAACATGTAGGCAGAGGTTCAACAAGGCTCAATCCTCAGTCCAATTCTTATAATAAACATAATAAATTAAACCAAAACAGTATACTGATGACCTAGTTCTTGAAGCTGAATCTAGAGAAGATTTAGAGAAATTCTAGCTCTGAGAGTAAAGTCTAGAATTGAGAGGCTTCAAAGTAAAGTTAGCAAAAACTGAAGTGTTAGTAAACACCAAAAAGAAAACTACTACAATCAAGGATATCGCTAAGCTTGATATGCAGACAAAGGGTATGTAGAAATTCCATATGGTGTATCCTTCCTAAACTATGGATATACAAAAGAGTATAATGGGTTCCCAGGTAGGCTAAAAAAGGAGGCAGACGTCATATGAAACAAATATACAAGAATAGTTAAAAGTAAAAAATACATAAATTTCTTCCAATTCTCAGCAGACTCCATAGTGATTAACAACTTTCATTACCTAGATGATTGTGACAGAGTGGGTCATGCTCCAAGGATGGAAGGGCTCAACTGAGGAACCTGACTATCAGGAGAAGAAGTGGGAAATTTGAGAGGCCTCTTTTGAGATTGAGTGGGGTTTGTTAAAACAGACCTGCAATAAGAGTCTCTGCACATTCTAGTTTCTGATAAAGTTAAGATCAAGTCATTAATATTCCAGGTCTTTGCAGGAAGAATCAAGCAATACAAAGCTGACTGTAAATAATACTCAACATGGCAATGTTGAGTGTTATTTGTTCAAGGCAATGCTCCAGCATGCCCACAGTCTGATGACAGGAACAACTAAAAGATAAATTCTGCAGCTTCAAAACACTGTACTCCAGCTTGCAAGTCCCAGGCCTGGCACAAATGCTTCCTTTCTAAAGTAAATTCCATGCAGGAATGTTCCATGAGCTTTCTTTAAAAGCTGGAACGAATGAAATCATAGCTTCAATGATTGAGGAGTCCTTTTCAAAGTCATTCTCAAGATAAGGTGAGAGAATTTTTCTTCATAGTACAGTGATCTAATTATCAGTTAAGGTGGGTGCACAGGAAACCAAAGTAAATTGGGTGGGGAAAATTCAGGGAGCTCTTACTTCTACTGAAGGTTTCTCCTTTGAGTGACTATAGATAGTATGATGTTCGTATAGAAAGAGCAATATAGCATGGTAGTAAGACATGGGCCATGTATGCAGAGGATTTGCAAAGACTAGAAAGAAATGAGGCAAGCATGATTTAATGTACATGTAATGTTAGTATGCATAAATGATGGAATACAAGTAAACTGAGAGAAAAAACTAAATGTAAGAAGAATTGGCTTAAGTGTGCGAGACCAAAAACTGTGTGTGAGTGTAGAGAGAGAGATGGGGGAGACAGAAATATGTAAGTTTAAACAAAATATATGTATGCTTAGATATAAAAATGTTTAAATAAATATATTTATGTTTAAATAAATTTTTAATTATATATATATATATATATATATATATAGGTTTCAACTTATAAACAATTATGTTTAAATATAAGTGAATACCTGTTAAAATAGACAAATATTTATATAAAACTGTAATGAAGAAAGCTGTACCAATGTTTTTGGGAAAATATTAAATGTAAACAAATATTAAATTTTCACCTTCAAGATTTAATGATCAGATTATTTTATGATAAAATACTTCGTCTTAAAGAGTAACAACATGGAGAAGATATCCAACACCCATACAGTGCAGCATTTGATCCCATTTTCTCTACACTTCAACAACATGTGGTTATAATCTACCCATTCCCCACTGTTCCTTGTTCTCATACAATATCATATTTGATCTCACTTTGTCCACATATGATATTACTACCATATTCAGTTTGAATTCAGATATATTCTCCTGTCCCCATTCCCTCATTGTGAAAGGGTATTTTTATTCAAAAGTTAAGATAAAAATAGTTGAATGATGATACACACACACACACACACACAAGGGGGAGTTGAAAAGTTCCTGGCTTTAAGGGTATTGTGAAAGGCCTGGTTAGAGGCCCAACCTTCCAAGTTCTTTTACAGGGTTTAGAAAAACTGAAGTGTGTGAATCTGAGAGGGGAATATGTTCAATAAAATCATAATTAACCGATCCTCTTGTATTTCCTTTTACCCAAAGCCAGGAACTTTTCAGCACACACAAACAAATACATTCTACAATGCTTCAAGTAAATTACAATGTACATATAACTATATATATATATATAAGTACCATCCAAACGTGGCCAATGTCAGCACCGCCTTAACTGGTTTCTGTGCCGGTGACACGTAAAAAGCCCCAACTGATTGTGGCCGTTGCCAGCCTCGCCTGGCACCTGTGCTGGTGGCACATAAAAAGCACCCACGGAGTGGTTGGCACTAGGAAGGGCATCCAGATGTAGAAACACTGCCAGATCAGACTGGAGCCTGGTGCAGCCTCCTGGCTTCCCAGACCCTGGTCGAACTGTCCAACCCATGCTAGCATGGAAAACAGATGTTAAACAATGATGATATATATATAAGTAAATAGGATGTAGAGACCTATTCTAAGGTATATATATAATGTTATATGTATCTTATGTTTTACTTGTTTCCATCATTGGACTGGCCATACTGGGGCATTGATGAAGGGTTTAGTCAAACAAATCAATCCCAGTACTTACTTTGTTTTTAAGCCTGGTGCTTATTCTACCAATCTCTTTTGTTGAACTGCTAAGTAAAAAGGACGAACAAAACTGGCATCAGTTGTCAAGTGGTGGCAAGGAACACACACTCATAAAGGCTTGATTAGCCTGGACCTAACGAAGGTACTTGCCCAAGGTTCCACACAGTGGGACTGAACCCTATAATTACCTAAGTGAATCAAGAACCAAGAGTTTCAAGAGCATGGCACTTATCAGTCTGGTATATGCCATGCACAAAACTATTACCCCTCGAGTCATTTATGTAACTTTATAGCCAATTACACCCCACCCACACAGAGTCTTATGTACTGAGTTCTTACCCAACATCTCTTTCCTTTTCTCCTGCCAACAGATATAACTTCTGGTTTCCTCCTAGATTGTAACTAAAAACTGCACTTCATTATCATCATCATTTAGCATCTGCTTTCCATGCTGGCATGGGTTAGACAGTTTAACTGGAACTGGCAATCCAGAGAGTGGCACTAAGTTCCAGTCTGATTCAACATGGTTTCTAAGGCTAGATGCCCTTCCTAATGCCAACCACTCCAGGACTGTAATGGATGCCTTTCACGTGTGACTGGCACAGGTGCCAGTCATATGACACTGGCACTGGCCACAACTATGATTTCGCTTGGCTTGATGGGTCTTCTCAAGCACAGCATATGACCAATCATCGCCTCCATGATTCTCAAACAGGTTAGATCAATCATGGTGTAGATATTTTTGCATTAGAAACATGCATTATCTAAGGTACTGAATGAACCTAAATTGTAGTTTGACATGTTGCAGTAGTGGTATTCATACCCCTCAAATACCAACTAAAACAAAATCAGCAGAAGGATTGATATTAGTGCCCCAGCATCATTATAGCTTGCTTGTTGGAACCAGTAAAAAGATTATACATACATGCATACATACCTCATTGTCTAAACATTCACTTTTCCATGCTTCAATGAGTCAGATAGAATTTGAGGGGCAGATTTTCTACAGCCAGCTACCTTTCTATCACCAACTCATACCCATTTCCAAGCAAGGTAACACTTCCCAGGCTCAGCCATGTTCTCATAGAAGAATGAAAGCAAAAGAAACCACTTGTATGGCAGTGACACTCGTTTGCAACTATCATGCAATATACAGGCAAGTGAACAGTAACACACACATAACAAGTTTCTTTCAATTTCCATTTACCAAATCCACTTTCAAGGCTTTGGTTGGCCCATGGCTATAGTAATAGACATTTATCTAAAGAGTCACCCAGTGGGACTGAACACAACATCATGTGGTTGGGAAGCAAACTTCTCATCACAGCTATGCCTGCTTAAACCATCAATTCTCTATACTCAAAACTATTCCCTCAGATTTACTACTACTTACCTACCTACCTATCAAGCATTCACAAAGGAAGACAGACAGACAGACTGACTATTTGAAGACAATGGAAATATTTACAAAAATTTTAATTTTTTTTTCTCCAATTTAATTGTTTTTCTTATTTTACTCTTAGTTGAACAAGTCTAAAAGTCAGAAACCAGTACTAAAATGTACTACATGATAAAATTATTTTAGCATTTTCTACCTTGTCTTATATTATATATATATATATATATCATCATCATCATCATCGTTTAACGTCTGCTTTCCATGCTAGCATGGGCTGGACAATTTGACTGAGGATTGGCGAACCAGATGGCTGCACCAGGCTCCAATCTGACATGGCAGAGTTTCTACAGCTGGATGCCCTTCCTAACGCCAACCACTCCGAGAGTGTAGTGGATGCATTTACGGCACAAGGGTAGTCAGGCAGTACTGGCAACGGCCACATTCAAATGGTGTTTTTTACATTCCACCTGCACAGGAGCCAGTCCAGTGGCACAGGCAACAACCTCGCTTGAAATTTTTTTCATGTGTCACCAGCACAAGCACCAGTAAGGTAACGCTGGTTATATATATATATATATATATATTATAAAGTGTGTCAGTATTATTAGCATTGAAGTGAGCAGACTAAAAGAAATGCTAGACCTTATAATATTTAATCAGTAACTAGCATGGTTTTATAGCAAGAATATCTATTAAATCACTACAAAACTGTAACAAGTCAGTTTCCTATAAGATAAATATAAAAGATAACAAAAAGAATGACATGAAACAGTAGTTATGATTCAGCAGTAAAAAAAAATACAGTTTCATATACAAGCACACTGTCACAAATTTTTGAGAGATGGGTATAGTTAATTATATCCTCTACCAGCACTTGACTTGTACTCAATTTATTGACCTGCCAGAGTGATTAAAAGGCAAAGTTAACTCCAGCAGGATTTGAACTAACAACTTGAACAGAACTAAAATACCAAAAGACATTTTGTCTATGACACTGGACAGTTTTGCCAATCCAACACCATGAATAATACAATACTTAAAAATTGTAATACTAAGAGCTATTATTCCGCCCAAGTTGATGACTCACTAAACAGTCTATTGTTAGGCGGGAAATCAAGAAGTTTCTATGATAGCAGTTAATATGATAAGCACGACAAAAGTGACAAGCTGGCAGAATAGTTAACTTACTGGACAAAATGCTTAGCGGTATATCTTCCAGCTCTTTACATTCTGAGTGCAAAAGCTGAAATAAGCTTTGCTTTTCAGCCTTTCGAGGTGGATAAGCTAAGTAGCAGTTCAGCATGGGAGTTCATGTAATTGGCTTCCACCTTCCCTTGAAATTGCTGGCCCTGGGTTGGAATTACCAAGAATATAATAATAAATGCAAGTGAATTCAGTGAACAGTTCAGAAGTTTAATAAATTGGTTTGCTGTGAGGAATTCTTTAAGGTTTCAAGAAGTGAACTTCTGAGAGTATGTCTGTTCATGGCTACACAGGCACTTCAAGCAAAAAATTAGTGAAAGGATGGTACATGTTATCAAACATATTCACTCATTAGTTATGGCTTGCCATACTGTATTTTAGAACCATCAGGCATGCAGTGAATCTAATGAATCCAAGTGAAGCATAAGAACAATAACCCCAGGTGCAGGCATGGCTGTTTGGTTAAGTTTTTCCTGTCAGATTGGGAATTTTAAAATAATTAAGCCTGCTTCCCCGATGAAGATTGGCATGCAAGAGTCTTGTGCTGGTACCAAGTAGTAAGCACTCGTGCCAGTGTTGCGTAAGAGCACTTGCATGGTGCTACATAAAAAGGACTCAACACACTTTGTAAAGTGGTTGGCATTAGGAAGGGTATCCAGCCATAGAAACCAAGCCAAAGCAGACTGGAGACTGGTCCAGCTCTCCAGCTTGCCAGCTCTGGTCAAACTGTCCAACCCATGCCAGCATGGAGAATGGACGTTGAATGATGAGAGTTATTTTTTTTAGTTTTTATTACTTGTTTCAGTCATTGCGGTCATGCTGGAGCACCACCTTTATTTAGTTGAACAAATCAATCCCAGGACTTATTCTTTGTGAGCCTAGCACTTATTCTATTGGCCTCTTTTGCTGAACTACTAAGTTACAGGGACAAAAACACACCAACATCAGTTGTCACATGACAGTGGGGAGACACACACACACACAATGGGTTTCCTTCAGTTTTCGTCTACCAAATCCACTCACAAGGCTTTGGTTGGCCTGAGGTTATAGTAGAAAACATTTGCCCAAGGTTCCATGCAGTGGGACTGAACCCAGACCATGTGGTTGGGAAGCAATTTTCTTACCACACAGCCACTCCTGTGCCATTATATTCAAAATTCATGATTTTTTTTTTTTAGAATCAGCACAAGCATGGTTAAGAAGTGGTTAAGAAGTTCACTTTGCAGCCACATAGTGCCAGGTTCAGTCTCACTGTGCAGCACCTTAGGCAAGTGTCTTGTCCAGCCTAAGGACAAGCAATACTTTGTGAATTGTTGGCAGACATGATATAATAGAAGCCTGCTATGTGTATGTTTTTGTGTACACACACATACATACATACATGCCCACACATATACACATGTATACAGACACATACACACGTTTGTGCATGCATGTTGGTATTTGTTTCAATGCTTAACAACCAGTGGTGATTAGTTCACATTCCCACTAAAGCAGCAGTTTAGCAAAAAAGAAATAGAAGAAACAAGCTTAAAAAAAGATACGAAAAGGGAATAATAACCAGGGTCAATTTGAATGACTACACCCTTCAAAGTGGTACCCCAGCATGGTTACAATCCTAGGATTGAAACAAGTAAAAGAATAAAACTGTGTGTGTGTGCATAAAATTAAAATATTATATATGTGATTAATAATGTTTACACATACACACACACACGCATGCAATACAATAATGGCAAACACAACAGTGATAAGATCCCAGTGAACTAAAACATCTACACAAGATTTGATTGGCTATTGAGACATCCCACCTCACTCCTATATATCTATCATTTTCACTCTTGTATTTGGCAAACTTGTAGTGACTTAAATCTTTTTAACACCAAATTGTTCATAAATACAACATATGTGTGAGACTATTGATATTTAATAACAAAATGTTTATCACAGTATGAATGAAAAAGTTCTGTAAACTATCTTTCAGCCACAAATCCACTAGACTGGTATAAACTATCCTTCACCAGATTATTGTTGATTTATTACTGCCATTACCAAATTTGTAGTACCATAGCCATGGCTTCATATTACTAAAAAATATATCTTGGTTTCACTAAGAGTGCTGAAAAACAACAATAAAAACAATTCAAGTGCTAAAAGCAGCTTCTGCTATCTAGAAGATCCAAGCAAACAACTTTAAACTATTACCACCTTCTTTTTATATGTGTTGTTATAACAGTTTTCTTGACATCGTACATCAAGAATGTGATAAATCTGACAATGTCTGCTGCATATATTATTGATTTCCTATGTAGACACAAAATGACATACACCTCTATGAATATGTTTAATATAAAACAGGCTTAATTGTCTCACAAGAAACAGCCACACACACACACACACACACAGACACAACAGGTTTCTGCACACACACAACAGGTTTCTGCATAGTTTCCATCTACCTAATTTACTTACAATGTATTAGTTAGCCTGGGGTTATAAAAGAAGACATTTGCTCAAGGTGCTGCACAGTGAGATTGAAACTCAAATAGTAGGCTTGCAAAGCATACTTCTTAACTATATGACCATGCATGTACTTACTTATAAGAAAATCAAATTTAGATAATTTAAAGCTTGGATGGTGCACAGGTTTAGCCCACTTTTAATCCATGTGTAATGTGATTACATTTATAGAGGCCACAATGCATTGCTTTTCCCCCTGGAGAAAGGAGGGCTGTGATATAGTCAAGACAGCTGTGGTGTGGTTCATGACTTTCACAAAGTATGAAAATGGTGACGTATATATAATGACAATAACTACATTTTAAGGATCGATACCACACTGCAACAAACAGACATCTATAGTAAAGAAAGCTGTTTATTTCTTAGTTTGGAATATGTAACTTTTACTAAAAAAAAAAAAAAAAAAAAGCAATTATTAAAGTCTACCACTAACTAGAAAATTCTGATAGGGTTTTTAATTAAGATGTGATTTTCAGTTTTTTTTTGTTTTTTTTTCATTGAAGATTTCAACAAAAACATTTGATCACAAAACTAATTTTTATTCACTGTAACGTAGTCATCTTCCTGGCTGTGTGGTAAGTAGCTTGCTTACCAACCACATGGTTCCAGGCTCAGTCCCACTGCGTGGCACCTTGGGCAAGTCTACTATAGCCTTGGGCCGACCAAAGCCTTGTGAGTGGATTTGATAGACAGAAACTGAAAGAAGCCCGTCGTATATATGTATGTGTGTGTATATGTTTGTGTGTCTGTGTTTGTCCCCCCCCCCCAACATCACTTGACAACTGATGCTGGTGTGTTTATGTCCCCGTAACTTAGCGGTTCGGCAAAAGAAATTGATAGAATAAGTACTAGGCTTACAAAGAATAAGTCCTAATGTCAATTTGCTCAACTAAAATCATAATGGTGCTCCAGCATGGCTGCAGTCAAATGACTGAAACAAGTAAAGAGTATGCATAAGTTTAATCCAGCATGAACCAAATTATGTTGGTTCCAGTATCCTTTCATATTTGTTGGATGTTGTTGAAGAAAGAGAAAGTTGAATATGAAAAACGGTTTTAATTTACTTCAGTTATACCAAATATATACAAATAAATATGTAACAAAATAATTTATGTTCATATTTGATAAAAAGAAAATGTAAAGTCAAACAGATCTCATTGATATATTTAAATTCTAATTTGAGTAAATCAACATTGTTTCTTTATTGCAAACACACTGATTCCTGTTATCCACATATTAATAGTGTCCTACACACATGGCTGTGCCATTATCCTGCCAAGTCAGTGGTTCTCAACTGGGATCCACATGGCCCTTGGGAGTCCACTTAAGATTTTGCTGTTAATATTTATGTGCAATAAATTACTTATACTTCTACAATACACAGAATATTTAAAATATTTTTATACAATTTCTAATAATATCTAATTATAAAGATATAATGGAAATGTTTTAAACATTGAATGTTTATTAGGGTCCAGCAGAATATAATAGGAATCAAAGGGGCCTACAGGCAAAAAATGGTTGAGAGCCACTATGTTAAAATAAAACATAGATGTCATCACTAAATTAAATGTACCAACAGCTAAAAGAGAATTGGTAAGCATTCTCTAGCAGAATATCAGGAAGCTTCTTGACCTCCTTTCTTGACATAGATTTACAGAGTTGCAGATTCATAAACTGTCCCTCAGTCATTGCTGTAGCTATTAAAAAAACTTTGGTTTTTTTTTTTTATGATTATTGTTGTCTGGACCAAAGACCACCCTGATGATCATGGCTAGAAATGTATTCGAGCTATGATCATCCCAACTTTTTATCCGGACAATGTATCTGGAAGCACACCATCTTTTAAAATAGTAGATTGTGATTCAACAGAAATTTCGCTATTATTTCTAGTAGACTGAGAAGCCATGTAGAGGGTTTCTTGTTAGCAATTATTCTAGAATAGTTATCCTTTTTGTCTTCATTTGTTCATGTAGTCCTCATATTTAAAAAGAAAAACAATATAATATTTTAAAAACAAAAGAAAGGTTGTGAAAGATATATCTAAAAACTGTGTCACTACTTTTACTGGTTCCAGTCACTTGACTGCATCTAAACTGGAACATGCCTCCAAGGGTTTTACTTGGTAACAACAACCCCAATACTTTAGTCTAATGCTTATTTTATAAAATCATTAAGTATAGGCACAAGCATGACTATACAGTTAAGATGTTTACTCTGCAACCCTCTGCTTTCTAGTTCATTTTCATTGCATAGCACTTTGGGCAAGTATCAGATTATAGCCCTGGGTAAACTAATGTTTTGCTTGAGAATTTGGTAGAAAGAAACTGTAGGGATACCTGTCATATATATATATATATATATATCAATATTTCTCAATCTCTCTAAAGGAGACTATGGCGCCGGTACTGGATATTAATAGTTATCGCCAAGCTAACATGGCAGACCACGAAAATAGGACGAATGCTGCCGTTGATTAGCTCCAAGAGGCCATCGCCTCTAGCTAGCTAGGTGACACATAAAACCTGTGTCCATTATAACCTTCAAACAGAGGTCAGCAGCTTCCCTTTGCAGGGTAGGCATCCACAGACTAGTTTCAGGGTAGTTGCCCCTTATCAATGTGCTGACTGTCTGTTCGAAGGATTATTTACCAAAATTCAGTGGAATACATCCACTGGTTTTAGAAAATAGAAACATCAATATTTCTAAATCTCTCAGACACAGGTTTGTGTGTCACATAGCTAGCTAGAGGCGATGGCCTCTTGAAGTTAATCAATTGGACTGCCATGTTAGTTTGGCGAATAACTATTAATATGTGTGCGTGTGTGTGTGTGTGTATATATATATATATAATATATATATATATATATATATATATATAATCACCATCATCAACATCTGTTGTCCATGCTGGCATAGGTTGGACGGTTTGACTGGGCTAGCCTGCTGCACCAGACTCCAGTCTGATTTGGCATGGTTTTCTATGACTGGATGCCCTTCTTAATGCCAACTGCTCAGAGTGTGTAATGGGTGCTCTTTAGTGCCACCAGCATAGCTGCCATTTGCATGACACTGGTATCTACCACAACTGTGATTTTGCTCAGCTTGATGGGTCTTCCCCTCAGAAAATGGGGAAGGTCAATTTATGGGATTACCCTAGGTTTCCTGTCCCTAAAGGATTTAGCTTTATGGTGTATCGCCAGATCCCAAGACCCTTTATGGATGGGAAACCTCAGGTGTGTTTATGACCCGTAATTTAGCAGTTTGGCAAAAGAGACCGATAGAATAAGTACTAGGCTTACAAAGAATAAATCCTGGGGTTGATTTGCTTGACTAAAGGTGATGCTCCAGCACGGCCACAGTCAAATGACTGAAACAAGTAAAAGAATAAAAGTGTGTGTGAGTGTGAATGGCTATATAAAATGAATATAAAAGGGACATAAAACATAACATTTAAAAAAATATAATGAAAAGGTAATAAAAATATTGACTGCAATAAAATAGAGAGAATGAGATAACAAAGGAGCTAATAAAATGAGAGAAACAGATGAAAGAACTGACTGTAAATGAAATAACAAATGAGCTAATAAAATAAAATGAGGTGTTAATGGAATGAAAAATATTAGAATGAAAGGGGAAAAAAATATTAGGTAAAGTACTTGCTCACCCTGAATTTCAAAAGCTTGACATACTCTGCATGATAACTAGTGGGAGGTGGGGAGGAGTATATTTGACAATTCAACAATATGGGTAAAAATGTGTCGATGAAATATCCATATAGAAGAATTTAGTGTTAGAAGCAACAAAGTTGATTTCAATTCAATATCTTTCTTCTTAGAACAAAAAACAAACAAAAAAAAACAATACTACAAAAACAGTTACATTGTGGTCGTTGCAAGAACCCCTTAAAACTTACTGAGATATTCACATTTTACGTTTTATTATCATTACATATCAATTTCAAATTCTAGCACAAGGCCAGCAATTTCAGGGGCAAGTGTAAGATGATTACATCAACCCCAGAGTTCATCTAGTACTTATTTTATTAACCTCAAAAGGATGAAAAGCAAAGGTGACTTTGGCAGAATTTGAACTCAGAACAATGACAGAGAAAATGCCCAGCAAGCTAACGATTCTGCTACTAACATTATATATTAATTACTAACATTAAATATTACTGCCTTACTAACATTATATATTTATTACTAAAGCATTTCCTTATTGTACATGTACCACGTGGTTGCCAGTCTGCTATAACTAAAAAGAAGACAAGTGAATATAAGTGTTTATAGATGCAGGCAAAGCTGCATGGCTAAAATGTTTGTTTCACATTCACATGGTTTAGTCCCCACTACACTGTATTTTAGGCATATGTCTTTGACTATAACCTTGAGCTGACTAGAGTGTTGTGAGTAACTTTGGTAGCTGAAAGCTGATAGAAGCCAATTGCATTTATGCACGTGTGCGCACATTCATGCATGCATTCATATCTCCTTATCTTGACATTAAGCACTAATTGCAAACAAATGTCACCATCATACAAGCATTATCATTTACTCTTTTACTTGTTTCATTCATTTGACTGTGGCCATGTTTGAGCACTGCCTTTTAGTCAAAGAAATCGACCCCAGGACATTCTTTGTAAGCTTGGTACTTATTCTATCGGTCTTGTTTGCCGAACCACTAAGTTACAGGGACACAAGCATACCAACATCAGTTGTCAGGCGATGGTGATGGACACACACACACATAATGGGATTCTTTCAGTTTCCGTCTACCAAATCCACTCACAAGGCTTTGGTTGACCTGAGGATATAGTAAAAGACACTTGCCTAAAGTGTCACGCAATGAGACTGAACCCAGAACCATGTGGTTGAGAAGCAAGCTTCTTATCACACAGCCACTCCTGGGCCAATTTGTTTGCACTCGTTTATGCAATCGTGTCTAATCATTGCTCTGTCTGTGAAGAACTTGGTGAAATATTACTCATTTGGAAACAAGTGAGGGTTGGCAACAAAAAGGTTGACCATAGAAAATCTGCCTCAAAAAATTTCACTAGATCCATGCCAGCATGAAGAACTAGATGTTAATGCAATGTTGCTGCTGATTGTTTTAAATGGCTAACATGAATCTTATGCAACGTACTTGTTTCTATTTCAGTATGACTTTAAGCACAAATATATTGTGAGAAACAAATAAAATGGTTTCTTTTATGTTTTTAAAGATAAAAGATTTATAAAATAATAGAATTTTACATATGCACACTCATGCATGCGTATGTATGCAATCAGAGAGATGTTCAGTGTAGGAAATATATACAATTACTGTGAAGAAATCTGAATTAGAGAGAGAGATAAATGAAAGAAAAAGGGAGAAAAACAAAGGGCGGTGTGAGAGTTAAAGATAGGAGAGGGGGAAAAGAGAGAAACAATATGAGGGTAAGAGAGAATAGAGAGAAAGGGTAAGAGAGAATAGAGAGAAAGGGTAAGAGAGAATAGAGAGAAAGGGTAAGAGAGAATAGAGAGAAAGGGTAAGAGAGAATAGAGAGAAAGGGTAAGAGAGAATAGAAAGGAAGGGTAAGAGAGAATAGAGAGAAAGGGTAAGAGAGAATAGAAAGGAAGGGTAAGAGAGAATAGAAAGGAAGGGTAAGAGAGAATAGAAAGAAAGGAAGGGTAAGAGAGAATAGAAAGAGAGAATAGAAAGAGAGAAAGGGTAGGAGAGAAAAGGTAAGAGAGAATAGAAAGAAAGAAAGGGTAAGACAGAAGAGAAGGAGAGGGTAAGACAGAGAAGAGAAAGAGAGGGTAAGGCAGAAAGAATAGAAAGAAAGTGAGGGTAAGGCAGAAAGAATAGAAAGAAAGTGAGGGTAAGACAGAGAGAACAGAAAGAGAGAGAGAGAGTGAAGTGAAAAGAGAATCAATTAGCCAAAAAGTGACTTTAATAAATCAAAAGTTGATGTTGGCAGCAAGTTAAATCAAATTTGTGATTCTCTAGTTGCTCATTACAAAGCTTTTAACTTAGAAAATTCTTTGAAAGTAAAACTAAATATATTCCCAAATACCAAAATTTATTTATTACAGCTTTCTTTGAAGACTGCTAACTTACTTTGTATTAATTTCTATCAAATTACTGCATTTTTATTTATTTATTTTTGTAAAGTTTAACTTATATTTAACTACAGAACATTCAATAACCTTGAAGAAAACTGAAGAATGTTTTGCTAATATATCTTGTGTCAACAGAAGAAATATGTATAAAATATCTGTTTTATGCTATACTCTACATTACAAAAGTACATAAACAAAGCAAAGTTTTCTAAATGTCATGGAACACATTCCATCTGATTATGAGCTGCCTTTTCTTGCTTGCCCCACCACCACAACAGTATGAGACTCAAATTACTTGAAAGGGTGACTGACCCTATAGATTTTAGTAGAGAAGATTGAGGTTGTGATAAGTATGCAGCTACACAAGGACATTATGAGCATAAATGAAGTTTTTCTAAAATAAGTGGTTTAGTGCCAGCTTAGCTTTGATTGAGAAAATCTATAATCCAATCAAAGGTATTTAACCTTTTTGTTACCATATTTCTGCTGAAATACACTAACTTTCAATTAATTTTTTAAATAATGAACAGGCATGGCTATGTGGTAAGAAGCTTGCTTCCCAACCACATGGTTTCGAGTTCACTCCCACTTCTACTATAGCCTTGGGCCGATGGTAAATGTTTTTTTACTAGATGGTAAATGTTTTTCATTTCCAAATTTATTCCTGTCAAATTTTATCTGTTATTTTTGTGGTTTACAGAACCTAGCTGTTCTCTCTAGCGTGTTGAGTTCCCTATAGGTGGATTCCTTATGTGTTTAAATATACAATATATCATATGACTAATATATAGTCTTCTTGACTAATTTTTTTTGCACGTTAGACCACTGGAAATGTAAATTTTGATTGAATGTTTTAATTTTAATTAAATTCCATTTCCCTTTGACATGATTATATATATATATATATATATATATATATATATATGTATGTATGTATGTATATATATATGTTTGTGTTTGTTCCCTCACCATCGCTGAACAACTGATGGTGTGTTTATGTCCCCATAACTTAGCAGTTCAGCAGAAGAAACCGATAGAACGAGTACTAGGTTTACAAAGAATATGCCATGAGGTCAATTCATTCAACTAAAGGTGGTGCTCCAGCATGGCCACAGTCAAATGACTGAAATGAGTAAAGAATAATTTAATAAAGTGATTCATTATGAACCTAGTATTTGGAACATAATTTAAACCTGAAATTTTGATGGAAGGATTTCATTTATTTCACTTTAAAACATGAAGTTTATATCATAGGCCTAAGAGCAGTCTATGATAGGTTGGTATTAGAAAGTTTAAGACAAAATAAAGGAACTAAGGTTTCATCATTCAACATTTCCATCCTTTTTAAGATGGTGGTGTGAATTTTTAGGAAATTTTGCAACTACTTCTTGAACAATCAAGTAGACACTTCTTGATTATTTTTGTAATAAATTAGAGAATCAAGCTATTGCTGGAAATTGAAATTGGATCAAAGGTTCAGCTCAAAAGGACCTTACTACCTACTTGATAACACATCACTCACCACTGGTGGAATTACCAATAATCAGGTTATAAAATGCTTGATTCATTTAAAATTTAGTTGAAATATTCTGGCATAATTGAAACAAAGAAAAGAGTGGGAATGGAGCGGAATAGAAAGGTATGTGTATATTTAAAGCTAGAAGTGACCTGGTAGTCAGAGCAAAACAAAAATAAAATAGTTTTTCTGAAACTGAAAAATGTGGTCAAGTTAAATTTAGACAAAGTATATGATTTGATGCGTAATGTGAGCTTTTGTAGGTGTTGTATGGCTGAATGATTAAGATGTTTGCTTCTTGAACATAAGGTTCCAGGTTCAAGCCTACTACATGGCATCTTGGACAAATGCATTTTCCTATTTTTTTTGACAGCCTTGGGCTAACCTACACCTTGAGAGTGAAACTGGGTAGATGGAAATTGTAGAGAAGCCTGTCAGGTGGATTTTACTGGTAATTTAGTGAAGGCATGTGACTTAGTGGTTAGAGTATTTGGTTCATGATCTGAAGGTAATGAGTTCAATTCCTTGTGGTACATTATGTCCTTGAGCAAGTTACTTTATTTCACATTGCTCCAGTTCACTCAGCAGGCAAAAACGAGTAGTATCTGTATTTTAAAGGATTGGGTTTGTCACATCTTGTGTCACACTGAATCTTCAAGAGAACTACATTAAGAGTATGTGTGTTCGTGGATTAATCAGCCACTTGCTTGTTAACTTCACAAGCAGGTTGTTCTGTTGATTGGATCAACCGAACTCCTTGTCATTACCAACAAGTGCCAGTTTACTTGTAATTCATAAGATATAGAATCGTCACATTGCGTCATGCAGATTCTACCTGAGAATTACATTAAGAGCACACGTCTGTGGGATGACCAGCCACTTACATGTTAATTCAGGAGAAGGTAACTCAATAGATCAAACAACTGAATTCTCACCACTGAATAACTGAGATCTGCTTCCAATGTGAACTTTCAAAACAGATCAAGTGTCAACAAATTCACTGCTGAAATGACAGAAGACTGAACAAATATGAACTTGTTATAATAATGAATGATATCTGTTGGCTGTAAATTTGCATGAAACTAACAAATGATAATTAGGATGGGAAACAGAAGACTAAAAAACACAGTTATTATAATGATTGTATTTAGATATCCCATAGAGTTATGATACTTAGTATAATGATTTGCATTGCTATAATAAAATCTATAAATACAAACTACTTACCAAGTTGTTTGATATGAGGAATATATGTTCATTTAATGATTCAGTTATTTGAAGATTCATCTCAAATATCTTTACTAATTAACAAGCATTAATGATTACATTAAGACTTCAGATAACATTGACCAGAGTTTCTTTTCATCTTAAGCATATAGCTGGTTGGCAGGCAGTTAGACAGGAAGTTATTATAGCTACTTGGTATACTTTCCTAGTATATATTACTTTACTGAGTGATCCTCTACAAAATTGAATGTAAAAAAAGTGCGAGGCATCAAGCAAGACAGCTTAAAGTAACTAGTCTGGCAATTAACAGAGTCAGACTCATTAATAACACCCATTTACTTTACAACAGTGTAATAGTATTTTAATGTTTAAATCCAAAGTCAGTTTTGATCAAACAAAACTAATAAAAACATTTTCCCAGAGCATTTTCCAAAGACATACATTATCTATGGCAGTAATGATAAGATCTGAGGGAAATTTGGCTACTATTTCCAATAATCCAAACAACTATATAGAGGCTTCCTTGAAGATATACTGGTGTAGTAAGTTTTTAGACTACAGGCCAAGTTTGTAGATTCTTTTCCAACAGGATTCCTTCTGTTTTCAGGTGAGACATTATTTGTTAAAAATTAACTGTAAAGAACAAGTGTTGTGGTTATAATTGTAATTGTGGCTGTTGAATATCTTGTTTAAGCAGACATATAGCATGGATCTATCTAACCAAGATAATCATTTGATTATATTTCTACCTGGACATCCATTGCTGTGTTATCTATTACCACAATTATAACAACCTTTGTTTCTTGAAACTATCTAACTTCATACACCCTCTCAGTCTCACCTATCTCTTCTATCATCACTATTGTATCCTATTTTCCAGACCCCTTTATAAATTAAGTAATTGGGCAGACACCCAAAGGCACACACTCATAGATATACTTAATATTTAATGCAAAAGAAGAAAAAATACAAAATTTGAAATGATGGTGTTTGAATAACAACATTCCAAGACAATCTAAGTAATTCCCAAATATGGGTTCTACCAGTTCCATGTTGGTTTGCAATAAAATTTACAATATTCAGTAAAGAATTCTCTTAACCAAGTTAGCTGGCAATGATACAAACTTTTCATACTGGTATGCAAGTCAAAACTTGAGGCAAAGTGATTACAGTGACAAGACAAGAATTAACATTCTTTTGATAATTTTCTGCTGGAAATAAAAATCTCTTTAGCTAAAATTTAAAATGAGGCATTTAAATGAAAATCAGAGTAAATATATGTTGAAAACATTTAATAAAACTGAGACGATATTAGCAATTTTAGTAAACAGATCAACCAAATCTGGTATCATAATTCATTTTAATATCCATTTGTGTAGGAGCTGGACAGATTTTTCATAAAATGTTACAACCTTTCAGAAGATTTTTTGCAAGGCTCAACATCCTTAAATTTAGCAACCACTTTTCTTCAAGAAAAAAAAAGCCGTGCTCGTTGAATTGAGAGATCACAACTCTAATACTATGGACACATGGTAAGAATGTCTTAGTGAAGAGTCACTGGGCAGGTTTTATGGGCAAAACCAACAGGCAGGAGCCCCAAGAGTAAAACATGAGCAAGATGGTTGGATAGCATCCACGAGCTCAGTTGATCTTGCTTGGGTATCCAGCTGAATCCATTGGAGACAGCTGCTTCTGACAGGTGTGTTTAAGGACTGAGCTTCCATGATACTCCCAGGAATAAGTGGGCAAAGATGATGAGATGACCACTTTTCTCAAGCCTCTTCTGCCATGGACACATCACACTCTCACTCCAGAACATTCTAAACCAGCAGTCAACATCTCTATCAATATCATCATCTCTCTTGTATATAACCTATTGATCTCCTAAACCCTCTTCTGCTCTACGTTTCAAGTAATTTAACATCACACATCCAAACATCATATGCAACTGGTTTCTTTCCAGCATCTATAGGTGTTTTAGATGCCCATGTAGTCACAAGCAAACACTGACCCTCTCCAACTTTGACTCAACAGAATATCAAAGATGTCACAGCTGGAGGGAGAGAGAAGGCTGCACTAGCACTTAGCTGATACTTCTTTATTGATTCACATCCGCATGATTTGAATTCAGAGAACAGAGAGCTGAAACAAATATCAGAAAACATTCTAATTCTCTAACAAGACTTTGCCTATTGAATGCCATATAATACAGAAATAATTATATATTAAAATATTAAAGTAGTGGACACAGGATTTCACAGCGCAGAATTTCTGTACCATCTGAATGTTTAATAACAAAATATCTTCTCAGGCTGAATGTAGCAAGGCATTAATAACATCACTTCACGTATATAGAAAAGTAATTAGTTGCTTTGTTATATATGTACAATACGAATTGCCAACAACTGGTAGATGAAAGAGTGACACGTGTTCCAAGTGGAATGTATCCATAGCAAAAGGAAGATCAAGATAGACACGGAAATAAGAGATAACATCAAATATCAGATCATCAGGCTTCACAGACAAAATACAGGATCAGGAAAAGTAGCCATGTTTCAGATTTCAAATCCACTTGACACATGACAGCATAGGGTAAAGATATGAAAACAACAGAATGAAATACAAGTAATAATAAGGCATTTCTAAAACTCATTAGGTTATTAGAGCTTCAATTTATCTGTGTAGCACATGTTCAGATAAATTGTTATGGGTAATAAAAGAAAAATTTGTAACATGTCCGCTACAATCACACACCTAAAACCTACTTCCCACTTACTTCTAGCATCCAGCTAGCAAGATCATTTATCTAAGCAAATTCTTCAACAGAACTGTAACAACAACTGAGGCAATATGACCTTTTTTGATCTGCCACCAACAATAAAACGTCAAGCATGCCATCACTTTTTTAATTAGTGTACAGTTGGAGTGGGGGTTGCATACCACTAATTTCCTTTTGTGAATCATAAGCATCCATAAGACCAATGTTCAACTCCAGTTTTCATATCGCAAAGTGGAATGAGAAGCAAAGCCCTTTGAAGGAAGATCATTAGCCTGTAACAGACAACATTCCTACAAAACCCTGATATTTATTCTTCACAACTAAGACAACCAAGGAAATGTAGAATTAAATAGTCTGCTCTGAAATGTACTATATTTGCCAAGGATTTTAACTAAAACCCTAAAACACAATCTTATACAGCTGTTTATTATCTTGGATAAGGCTCATGTTTTGAGAAATAAGCTTAGTGTTTTAAGCAGGTGATCAAAGAAAATATTTCACTCACACACACACACACACACACACACATTTACTAGAATAAATGTCGTGTGTGAGCGAATGTAAAATTATCTATTTCAAAGTAAAATGTTCTTATAAAGAAAGGGATTTGAGATGTTGGCAACTGTAACCGGATACTAATACTTGAAAATACACAGCTGAAAATTAGAAAACTGTAAAGTACAGATCACTTCCAGAAAATGTAGAAATAATCACTTTTTGAATCATACACAAGGATTCAATAATAACTAGCAAGTGGAATTTAAACACATTTTACCTTTACACACATAAGTATGCATGTAAAAATATTCTCGGCCAGTAGCTTTAATTTTCTTCATGAAATAGAATCATCATTAATAGATTAATGAGAATTTAATGGATTTTGCGGATGGGTGTATATACATATATCAAGAATGACTAGGCAATGAATACCTTTAAGGAGATTTGAGAGGGGAAACTTTAGGAAGCCTCCCACACATACATGCATACACGTGTGTGTGTGTGTGTGTGTGTGTGTGCATTCGTAGCCAGAGTGAAGTGATGATGAAGATGATGTTCCTTGTTCACACCACCAGTAACTGAGTTTTCAAAGCCTTATCCCTCATTTGAAAACAGTTAAGGGGCATCTGGCTGTAAAGTTCTGCTTCATATAACTCCCAGTCCAAACTAATACCAACAAAGAAAAAACAGAAATAGACATTAAACCAACATACAAATGACAGTATGTTTTTAACTCTTTAGAATTTAGATTACTGTTAAATGTAATGCTTATATATTTAGGAAAGAATTCACAAAAAAACAAAAGACGAAGACAGGTGGTGTAGACAACAAACAGATGAACAAATGTATCAGTATAACGCTCGGGAAGTGAAAAAGTCTTTAACATTTTGAGCCTACGCTCTTCCACAGAAAGAAATAATGAGGGAAAATAAAGAATGTATAGTTGCTAGTGATCTATCATGGCGAATGCTGAACAGAAGAGTCACACAGGAGAGCAAGGAAGAAGGGGAGATAATAAAGTAGCAGTGATCCCAAAACGAAGGTGTGCGTGCATGTGTATAAGAGAGTTTGTATGTGCATGTGGAAGAGGGCTGGTGATCTTGATGTGTGCGTGTGTGTATGTGTAGATGTGAAAATGTGTGTCTGGGAAGTGGTCAGTGCTGATGTGTGCGTGATGGTATTGTGATATGATGTGTGGTGTTGTATGATGGTGTTGGGAGATGGGGGAGGCGAGAGTGGAAAAATCACCTTGTTTTGAATTAATCATGCTTAGGAGAATTATCAGCAGGTGTTTCAAAATCAATGATTTACAATTACATTTTTTTCAATAAAATCAGGTTTATGTACTGGTATTTTATTGCTTAATTGTGTCACTATAATATTTTAAATGGTATCCTGAGAGCCATCGCTTCTGCTATCAAAATGCTCATCTTCAATGGGCAAGAATTCAGAAACATCTAAATCTGTTTCACCGAAAGACAAGTCACTGGTATTTTCTATTTTTTCCCTACATTTTGTATGTCATTAAGTATAAAATCTTCCAAGTCAGAATTGCTACATACTGAAGCCATATTGGTAATTACATAAATACCAATCTCCACTTGAAATGTTGAAAAAAAAAATTTTTTAATGTGCTGTCAAAAATTTCGTAGTATTTAGCATTTTAGGCAGAAATGGCTTCCTCATGCATTATCTCAAACCTTCCATACATCAATGATGTGACTGTTTATCTTTAGAATGACATTGTAGGGTAGGAGTGAGAGGTTTGAACATAAAACAGAATATTTGGGACAGATATGGTAAGTTTAAATGCTAAAGGATTAAATAATCCTTTCTACTATAGGTACAAGGCCTGAAATTTTGTGGGGAGGGGATACTTGATTATATTGACCCCAGTGCTCAACTGGTACTTATTTTATTGACCCTGAAAGGATGAAAAGCTAAGCTGACCATGGCAGAATTTGAATTCAGAACATGAATACAGACAGATTGCTGCTAAGCATTTTGTCTGGTGTGCTAATAAGTTAGTGTTACATATGTAATGGAGTAAATTAGAAACTTTAACAGAAATTATTAAAGATACTTTAATAGAAATTATTCAAGCAATTAATAAACAACAAGTCCCACAAAGGGTGTTTAAAATCTAAAATCGTAAAAAAAAAAAAAAAAATCAAACAGCAAATCACATTTGTAAGATTAAGTTGTTAAAATATTTGGATAACACTGATATTGTAAATTGAGTGGATTTGAAATTCAAAGCTAATGGCAAAAGCAACAGGGCATATTCCAGTCCTATTCCCAGTTTCTGGCTATGGAAATTTAATAAAAGTGAATTATGTCTATTGTTTTCACTAATTGGCTTTAAAGATCAAATCCACTCCAATCTGGATTTTCTATGTAGTCCAAAAATTTCAATCAACTGATCTTTCAGTTATCTTCCATACTTCGCCCCCCCCCACCACTTAAGATTTCAAACATTCCTAATTCATAACAATATCAGTTGATTGAGGGCTTTAATATAACAACAGACTTTTTTTTTGTTTTTGAAAAAACTGTCAATGGTAATTTGATATCTGGTTGTAAAACACCAAATATTAAACTGATACAGGACAAAATCATGATCCAAAAAACAAAAATAATTGTTTCTGAATTGATATAGTAAAGAAATAGTAGTATTTTTATAAAGAACAAGCAATATTGTAACTATCAAAACAAAAGTAGACAGTTGATCTAAAACTATTTGCTTAATATGTTCAATGATTCTAATATTAGAAATGATTTAAGCAATTGCTAATAATAACTGTCTGATATCTACAATAACAATGATTTTCTCGTTACAACAGCATTAATTTTCTATACTTTCAACTTTGTTTTTCTTCCTCTATGATATTTATGCTGTCTCCTAAACTGTCAATGCACCATGTTTAGAAAGAGAAAAGGAAGAATGTAAATTAATTTGACAAATTGCATAATTTAACTGAACAAGTATGAATCATTATTGTCATCATAATCATCTAAAACACTGTGAGAGTTGGTAGGAACAATAGAGCACCATATTAAATACATTCAAAATTTAGGGTTGTCTCTAAGCATGTGGCTGTGTGGTTAAAAGAATTGTGTTTTGCAACCTTGTGGTTTCAAGTTCAATCCCACTAAGTGGCACTTTGATCGTGTGGAGAATAAAGAAATTTTTTTTCCCTACTACTGTGGCTGTATGAAGTGCATTGCCACAGAACATTGTAAAATAACTTGAAAACTAACCCGTTTACTGCAAAAGTTCATAGTTATTTCAGTAACGATGCTGAATGTCTACCAAAAAATAAAATTGGTATTTTATGCAAATCACATTACTTCAGTAAATTTGACATATCTCAACATAAAATATTTTCAAACATGACATTCCACAACAAAAGATAGATTGGTATATAAAACAGCTTTCTGCAGTTAAAGGCAAGAACATTTTGAGTGGTATACCTGTTTTCCACAGTAAAAAGCTTAAGCTATGAAAAAAGATATATAGCAATACAACTAGTAATATACCTGCAACTTGTTCTGGAGCCATGACATGGGAGAATAAAAGTTACATAACCCAGAATCCCAAAGCTGGTCGAGGAGGGAACAACCATTAGTGATTGGGAATAAGAAAATGTAATGAGTTACTTCTGATAGGACTTCATGGAGGAGGCATCTAAAGACTATCCTAACAACCCTCTCGGGAATAGTGGGCAAAAAAGCTAGATGAAGTGAGATATGAGGGAGATCTGGCTGCTGTTTCTACTAGATTAAGTAGCTATGAAGAGACTTCTTAATAACATATAAAGGAGTCTTTCTTCATGTTAAGTGATTTTCATACAGTTGTGTGTAAAATGGTTTATGTAAATTCAGATATTTGCATACTTTTAGATTTAGTATTTTTACAGCTGGATTCCCTGTTTACAGCTGACTACTTAATTCTGAGGTGATACAGGAGCTGTTACCAACCAAGCAAAATGCTTTCACAAGAAAACCCTCATAATTAATTTCTCACATTGTTAACTCATTTAAAAATGAGTGTTACAATAACTAACTACACACTTACTCTTTTACTTGTTTCAGTCATTTGACTGTGACCATGCTGGGGCACCACCTTTAGTCAAACAAATCAGCCCTAGGACATTCTTCGTAAGTCTAATACTTATTCTGTCGGTCTCTTTTGCCAAACTGCTAAGTTACGGGGACGTAAACACTCCAACATCAGTTGTCACGTGATGGAGTGGGGAACTAACAGGCACGCACAAGTATACACACACATACTATATATATATATATTATATATATATATATATATATATATATATATATATATATATATAATGGGCTTCTTTCCGCTTCAATCAACCAAATCCACTCACAAGTCTTTGGTCAACCCAAGGCTATAGTAGAAGAAAATTGTCCAAGATGCCATGCAGTGGGACTGAACCCGGAACCATGTGGTTGGAAAGCAAGCTTCTTACTACACAGCCATGCCTGCACTTTTTTTTTATCATTATCAATCCTAAAAAAAAAAAACGAAGTGTAAAATCAACACTTGCAGGATTTCAACTCAGAATGTGGAGAGGTGAAACTAAAAGCTCTTTTGCATTTAGGCACAGGCATGTATTGTTAAGAAATTTGCTTACCAACCCTGTGGTTAGGGGTTCAGTCCAACTATATAGCACCTTGGGCAAGTGTTTTTGAAAGTAGCCCTAGGCCAATCAGCCTTGTGAGTGGATTCCATAGATGGAAAGTGAAAGAACCCATTGTATTTATGTACATGTGTGCATGCAATTGCACAAGTGTACACATGCTATATGTGTATTTATACATGTACATATGTGTTTGCTTACATTTGCAATAAACCCAAGCTATAAGTTGTAATAGTTATTTTTCCTGTTAACACATCATCTGCTGGCTTTGTGCCTTTAAAGACATGTGAAATAAGAGATCCCTTACATGAAAAACAAGAAAGGGTTAATGACAGAAAGGGTATCTGCCTGTAAAACAATACCTTATGAATCCATTTGTCTAACCCATGCTAGCATGAAAAAAAAACAAGTAAAAACAAATGAACAAATAAATGATCTATAATTTTTACCATTTGACTATTCTTATAAAGGTCACAACAAGAGTTTATATTTATAGGAAAAGGGAAATGAAATTTGGTTTTCATTCTTTTCTCAGGGCATGTGGGTCAGAAGTGAAATGTTTACAATGATAACTGAAGATTTGGTTGCTGGGAGCAGAAATGATAAAAAAAAACCTCTCCTCGTTAAGACCATATAAATTTATAATATGCATTCAGTACGTACAGTGTTCAAAGGAAGTTGGACTCACCACATAAAATTTGCAGTTATATGTCACATGTAATCTTGGAAAACAATTGAATGGCTTTCTTTTTTTCTTTATATCTAATTATTTTATCTGAAAATAATTAGCTTCCAGTCTACCTAACCTATTTCAGAATGTGTTGTAACTCATAATATAACAAAGAGACATTGTGTTGGCTAATATTTTCCTCATTTTGTGGGTGGTTGGGTGGATAGATAGATAGATGGATAGATATAAAAAGAGAACAAGATAGATAGATAGATAGATAGATATTTTATTTTATTGTCAAAAAAATATTAGATTACAATAATAATGGGGTTTGGATTCAAAAGGTTATGATTTGGGTTATGAAAGAAGTCAAATTCTGAAAAGCAAAACTTGACAGCTGTTCAGAAAATACTGAAAAGTTTGAAATTAGACAACCAAAAGGTTACGTTCCTCATCCTAACTGTCTTCTAGAACATTCCTGTCAAAACGTCTGTACAAATATTTGTAAGCATGGAGTGGGGCTGAATAAAGATGCACGTGCACACACCACATGCTCACACAATGTAATGATCAGGATTTGCAAGAAAGCTTTGTATAATTTAATGAAAAGGAATATTGTATTTGATGGATTAAAAAGAATGACAATAAGTAAGGCCTTTCATTACTATGTTTTTGCTAAAATACAAAGTCTTTCAATAAATTTTGGAAAAAATGAGTTTATTAAAATAACACATCTTTAAGCTGGTATTTGGAACATATAGTAATCTTGAATATCAATGAAGATTTTAAGGTAATTTTAAAATAGAGAATTTGTTTTGTAGAACCAGGGATAATTTCAGGTAATTTGGTATCATCATCATGTTCTATGTTGGCATGATCTGGACTATTTGACAGCATCCAAGGGACCCAAGGACTGCATCATGTTTCGTGTCTACTTTGACATGGTTTCTACAACTGGATACCCTTCTTAATACAAACTAATTTACTGCTTGTAGTGGGTGCCTTTTCATGTCACCAGTACTAATGAAGTTACTATGCAGTTCGAAAGACTATGAACCCAAAGAGATGGGGTTAAAGCATGAAAAAAAAAAAAGGTCCAGAGCGGGTAAATAGTGGTGATGAGGTGTGTTGACTCTCTGGATATCAGGTGGGTGGAGAAAATAGAATATTAGTACAGTTTTATGTCCAAATACAATTTAGTAATTAAAATGTAAGCATTACTATGAAAGAGTTACAGGAGGATGACAGTTCAGGAAAAGATGTAAAAGAGATGTTAGTAAAAAGCTTTCTGCATGAAACATAAAAAGAATGAGAAAGACAGATGAATGAATTCAATGTGTCTGTTGGTCTTGTTATACAGTCATCAAGTAAAAAGTAGAAGAGTTGTTTCAAGCTACCATTGACCACACCATCTGAGCGTGATTGCTGCCAGAGCAGCTAACTGGCTTCTGTGCCGGTGGCATGTAAAAAGTACCATTCGAGCGTGATTGTTACCAGCGTCGCCTTACTGGCACTTGTGCTGGTGGCACGTGAAAAAACATTTGAGTGAGATCGTTGCCAGTACCACTGGACTGGCTTCTGTGCAGGTGGCACATAAAAACACCATTTGAGCGTGGCTGTTGCTAGTACCGCCTGACTGGCCCTCATGCCGGTGGCATGTAAAAACACCCACTACACTCTCAGAGTGGTTGGCATTGGGAAGGGCATCCAGCTGTAGAAGCTCTGCCAGATCAGATTGGAGCCTGGTGCAGCCATCTGGTTTGCCAGTCCTCAGTCAAATCATCCAACCCATGCTAGCATGGAAAGCGGATGTTAAACAACGATGATGATTGGTCTTGTAAATTCATGATTAACAGTGTCAACTGTATAAACATGTGACTAGATTAATTAAAAACACCATTGGATTGGTATTCTTTCAGTATATGTTTGATGGTGGGATTGTGAATTAGAATTTTGAAACCACACAAGCATTGCTAGGTACAGGTAAGGTCTATAGCACTTGTGGTTAAGCAGGTTGCTTTCCAACTATGTGGCCTTGAGTTCAGTCCCATTGCATGGCAACTATGACTCCAAGCCAACCAAAGAATTGTGAGGGAATTGAAACTAAAAAAAAAGTAAAAATGGAAAAATGTTTTGTATGTATGCATTTGTACCCTTGTCTTAACCTGTGTGATAGTTGCAAATGAGCATCCTCATACAAGCAAGGTTGTTTGATTTTCAGTCTTCTGTGGAAAACATGTCTGACCATGAGAAATATCTTGCTTGCAAACAGGTATTGGCAGGTGTCAGGAAGAGCATCCAGTCATAGAAAATCTGCCTCAACAAACACATGCATGTTTGAAAACATGAGCATTAAATGATGATGGACTGCTTATTTGCAATTAATAGTAATTAACCAAAATCACTAATAAGTTGTTTGGTGAATTTGTGGGGTTTTTTTTTTGTCTCTTCCATCTGGCACAAACAAAAAGCCTTGAAACTATGCTAGACTGCACCTACAATACTCACACTTCATGCTATTTTGGATAGGTTCTGGAAAAAACACTACCAAAGAAAGATTGTACAAGAAGTATCAGACATCATTAGAGAAAGAATTTTCTTTGATGGGCATGTCTCAAAAAGTAAGAGAGTTGGTTAGTGAGACCTTATTTTGGACAGCATGACAGTTGAAATCACATTAGCTGCTGTGCAACGAGATACATAGATCAGTTAAGAGAAAATGTTGGGTTTTAATCGAGAGGAAATATCACATCCTATGAAAAATAGAGAGGGGTGGAGGATCGGAGTTATGAGAATGTGAGCAAGCTCAAACCAATGATGACGGTGATAATGGTAATATTAAAGGAGTGAAGCAAAGATGATAAAAGGTGTAAGTGGTTCAATACAATCCACAAACATACATATATGCACACACACACACACGTATATGCACACATACACGTGTGTATGTACACACACATAAACACATTTTTCACCCTTCATCAGCAAAATACTTGCACATAGTGACTGAAGTTCAAGCCACAGACACTCTCTTGCCACCATCACCATCAGAAATGCAGAGAAACAATTATTGTCTCAATGGAAACCTACAACTAATGTTGCTATTTTTTTTCACAAATAAATATCAATGCTGACAATAACAAAATATTCATGGTGGATGTTCATTCAGTCAATGTCACATTAAATGGAGTATAATTGGAATAAATTACTGCATTTAAACACTTTGGATCAAAAAGTAAACAAAATTGCTGCTTTGTTGAATATCAAAAATTAAATTTGCTTAACGTCATCTATGGTCTCCTTAATTGGTGTCTAGGAACAACAAAACCTCTCATTATATAACAGATTTAACACTCATCTTTGTCATTCTTGTTGTATGGCCTTGGATTATAGACATTACTTCAGGGTAATTCTGTTATTCTAGAAGTCTTTCACACATTTACAGAATCTTCAGTATATTACTGATTGACCATTTTTGGAATTTTCACATTTGACAAATTCATTTTTGTCAGCTAATAACTTTCCAGAAACAGATTGCACATGAATGGCCATGTGAATGAAACAAATCAATCTATCAACAAGAATGGCAAAAAAAATAAAACATAGGAAAAGTTCAAGTAGAATATAATCCAAAAAAACAAAAGGAAAAAAAATTAATGAGGTAGAGAAATCTACCAGCAGAAATTAAAAGTATATTCTACTAGGCACCTAAGGAGGGAAGGTGGAGATAATAGGAAACACCCAAAGGTTATTCAACTCTGGTACTTATTTTTTAAAAGTTTGGTATGTATTCTATTAGTCTCTTTTGCAAAAGTGCTAGGATAGGGGAACAAACAAACCAATACTGGTTAGTTGTCAAGCTGTGGTTAGGGACAAACAACACACACATACACAAAGACACACACACAAAGATACACAAACACACACTAACACACATGTGCACAAAAACACACAGAATTGCACAAAGGCATACACAATTGCACAAAGACACACACACACATGTGCACACATACACACATGCCTGGAAATTGCAGCAAGAAATTGTTAAAAGGAAATATTTTTGATCTGAATCGTTTTAAGTGAAAAAAAAAGAAAAAAAAGAAAAAGGAAAAATGAAGATCTTAATTGTTTAAGTTCATCGAGTCTCACAAATATTTATCTGTTGATCCAAACAGTCAACATTCCCCATTTGCTGAATGTTTGGACAGTTACGAAATTCCATCAAATTGCAAATGAATTAATAAACATATAAATACATGATCAAACATTTTCCAAATAGCAAACAATTACTAATTAAACATAGGTTGGTGTGCAGGAGTTAGGAGTAAAAAAAATGAGCCAGTCCTTTCAATTAATTTAATCTTGGGGTTTAATTATTTTTGTTTTTCTAATCACAGAAAATTAATTAAACCAACCCATTAAAGAGGGCCTTTGAGCAATACATTGTTGAGTATATTAAGTCATTCTTTTATTTGTTTCAGTCATTTGACTGCGGCCATGCTGGAGCACCACCTTTAGTCGAGCAAATCAACCCCACGACTTATTCTTTGTAAGCCTAGTACTTATTCTATTGGTCTCTTTTGCTGAACCACGAGATTACAGGGACATAAACACACCAGCATCAGTTGTCAAGTGATGTTGGGGGAAGGGGGCGAACACAGACATGCACACACACACATATACACACACACACACACACACACACACACACACACACACACACACACACACACACACAACAGGCTTCTTTCAGTTTCCGTCTACCAAATCCACTCACAAGGCTTTGGTTGGCGCGAGACACTTGCCCAAGGTGTCATGCAGTGGGACTGAACCCGGAACCATGTGGTTGGTAAACAAGCTACTTACCACACAGCCACTCCTGCTTAAATTTATGCAGGAAAATGGAAAGATGAAATGACAACTGTGTGATTTCAAAAAAAACCATCTAAACACAAGGAGCAGATACTGT